>NW_028300611.1:31556-64056 GCF_049724085.1 Artemia sp. Qi Xiang Cuo
GCGAGCTTTGGTTCTTGGGAGGGGGAATGGCGCCCCCATTAATATTCTGAATAAATATCTTAATGACCTAATAGTAAAAATTGTGTTATTTTTTATGCATATTATTTAAAATTAATATAAAATGTACCTAATAGTCAAAATTCTGTTTTTTATGCATCGTATTTAAAATATAGATAGCCTAGGCTCCATATAGGACTGGCGTTCTTTTTTAAGATGTTAAGCAGATTGAAATTTAAGCCTATTAGTTTTAAAATCGTGACGTTCATAATTGAAAAAGACATAACATTTTTTTTATTTTATCATGTGTGTGCTTTGGTTTTGGGGAGGGGGAACAGCGCCCCCCATTAATACTCTGAATAAATATCAAATGGACCTAATAGTCAAACTTGTGTTTTTTATGAATCTTATTTAAAATATTTATAGATTATGCTATATCTAGGACTGTCGTTTTTTTAAGACTTTAAGCAGATTGAAATTTAATACTATAAGTTTTAAAATAGTGATGTTTATAATTTAAAAATAAATAATAAATTTTTATACTAAGTCAGCTTTTGTTTTGGGGGTGGTGAATGGCCCCCCCCATTAATATTCTTAATAAATATCAAACGGACCTAATAGTCAAAATTGTGTTTTTTTTATTAATCGTATTTAAAATTAATATAAAATGGACCTAATAGTCAAAATTGTGTTATTTTTTTATTCAACGTATTTAAAATATAGATAGCCTAGGCTCCATATAGGACTGGCGTTCTTTTTTAAGAGGTTAAGCAGATTGAAATTTAATCCTATAATTTTTAAAATCGTGACGTTCATAATTGAAAAAGACAAAAAATTTTATTTTTATTTTATCCTACGTGAGCTTTGGTTTTGGGGAGGGGGGAACGGCACCCTCATTAATATTCTGAATAAATATCAAACAGACCAAATTGTGTTATTTTTTATGCATCGTATTTAAAATATAGATAGCTTAGGCTCTATCCAGGACTGGCTTTTTTTTTTACGAGTTTAATAACATTTGAATTTAATCCAGTAAAATTTAAAATAGAAGACAACAGGCTTCTAAGTGTATAAGTATCCCTTAGTTCTAGTGTAATGAAAGAATTTCTTCATTAACTTAATTACAATTTATTTTTAATAATGCTAATTTTTTTTACTCACCAGAAAATGTTTAGAATTATCAATTTTTTATATTTATTTATAAAAATTGATATCTCTAATATAAACGACTCGAAACTGATGAAGAATCAAATATGGAAAATTATTATAAAAAAAAAATAATATGCTATTAAAAAATAATATAAACCTTTTTTTTGAACTAAAAAAAAAAGGCAGTTAAAATTTAATGGGTAACTTTCCTATTTGCAAAATGTTTTTCGATCTGTAAAAAAAAAAAATGAATTTAAATTTTATATTGCGGCGTTAATAGTTTACTATTGGGTGTTTTCATTTAAATAATAGAAAAAACCTGTTTGTACGGGGGCCCCTCAGAATTCAAAAGACCTACTCTACTATGGTGTTAGGAATAAGCTAAAAACTATTTCTCACAGCGATAGATTATATTGATATTCATTCTTTTTAAACAAAAATATTTCGTTCAAGTGCTTTGAAAGGCAATCATTAAATAAAACAATTATTGATAAGCTATATTTGTTGCTCTTAAAAATGTTTTCAGTAAAATACCAGTAAAATTTTAGACTTGCGAGTGAGAAGTTGAGAATTGGGGTTGCCTCCATCAAATGCAAATAATTTATGATCGTTATAAATTATAATATCGTTCTTTACTTTTATTTGACAAAAGTTGTTTTTATTTAATTAAGTAAAAAAGGGGCACTGAAAAACAAGTTTTATAGTAAATCTCTGAAATTACTGAGGTAAAGTAAAGTTTAAAAAGAGAAAAGTGAAGTCAAGTGAATATTCAGGTCCGGAAAATTATCTTAAACTTCTTTTCTGTTGAGACAGGTATTTTATTTGGAAGGGTCCCTACCAGTTATTATTATTTTTTTTAAGGAATGAGACTTTTAAACATTAATGGAATATTCTTTTTATTTTTACTGTTTTAATGTTTAAATTTTTTTTTAAAGTTACTGGATCATGATAACCGTAGATTCTGGAATGGTGACTATGCTTTAAAAAGGTGTTAAGTGAGTAGTTAAACCACAGTTCATATAATTATCCAGTATGATCATTCCCTATCTCACCCATTATAAAAACCCGGACTGGGGTGCGAGTGCTCCAGAGAACGTAGAAACATAAGTGGCGTCAGATCTTTTCACGGGTAGACAAGTCAGACGCGAAACAATCGGAAACAAGTGGAAACCCGCTATTACGAATAATGCACTTTGCGCGAAACAATCGGAAACAAGTGGAAACCCGCTATTAATAACTGCACGAAGAAGTGGGAGGAGCTTTTTGTTCGCACCGAGAATGAAGACCAGAAATGATCTGCGATAAGCTTACTGGATAATTATATGAACTGTGAGTTAAACCTAGAATAAAACAAAGACAAAATTAAAAGAAAACTAAATAATTCTTACAGCTCATCAGGACAATTTAGGGGCTGTTGAAGTCGAACTCCATCTTGTAAACAGTCTGCCATCTCAAAAGGATCAATGTCTGAATATGGCTGCTGTGCCAGGGTTGTCATCTCCCAAAGAAGTACACCGAATGACCACTATAAAGAGTCAGTTAAATAAATTAAATTTATTATATATAAATTTATAAATCTATTAAAACTTATTATATACATTTATTAATAAATTTAAATTTATTTATTAAATTTATTAATAAATAAGTTTATGATAAATAAATTTCTTAAAATTTACACATTTATAGAAGAATGAGTCATTTCTTTTTGGTGCAAAAAACGCAAAAATATAGCCAAATAGCTATTACAAATCATTTGCGTAAAGTCATGTATTTCGTCTGACACATGATATAACTTCTTAAAGTGGACCGGTTTTGGACCAGAATACCACATCCCCTATATGTGTTTGGTCTCATACTATCTGTAAGCAATGGATAAATTGCAAAACTTAAAGAAATGCTTTAACTTCTGCAATGGGATCCGATTCTCTGATTATTTTTGTAGCTAAGGAGAAAGGGAGATTCCTCAAAGGGTGCATTTTAATGCCAAATGTCTCAGCTCTCATTGAGCCTTCAGATAAATACAGAATTAGCTCTAAAGGGCTGGGCACACGTAGCTGATTTCGGGAACCGATGTCAGCATCAGTGGACAAACGATAGCGGTAAGAAAAATTGGTTGAAAAAAAAATTTATTGCGCGAGATTTTCAAAATAAAAAATCATGGACACAAATAGTCAACTAGAGTTTATTAATAGTTACATAATTGATCTCAGCTTAATTTTCAGTTTAGTTCTCAGCTTAGTAGCGGGGTCTTTCACTACAGACGTACTACAGAAATTGTTTTATAATCCCTAGGCAGTTTTAGCCCTATTTTTATAAATTGAATATGATTGGAGACATACCAACCACAAGGGGTGTTTTCCGGGGGATGTATTCCACGAGGTGGTATTTCCCGAGGGGCGTTTTCCATGGTTCTAGGCATTTACCCTCCACCCACCCCGGAAAATACCCCCCAGAAAATACCCTCAGCGGAAAACACCCCCGTGCGGAAAATACCACCTCCACCCCGCCACAGAAAATACCCCCGTGGAAAATAAGGCTTTCCAAATTTGATAATTTTATTTGTTTTTATTTTTTCAATTTCCGCGGGGGAAGGAGTTTTGGTACTTGTGTATTATGCGCCACTCACTCAAGTTTACCCTGTATAAAATTTGAGAACACACCGGTTTTTTCGTATTTTTCTTGGTTACTCTAGAAATATATTTGGGCAATAGATTGGCATTTTTTTTTTTGGGGGGGGGGGGGTAAAGTATAGCGGGTCTGCATGCAAAATTTGTTTGGTACAATTATTCTGCATATTAGATATATAGATAAATAAGTGTATTTTAAAGCCAAATATACGGCCATGAACACATTAAAATAACATAAATGAATGGCACAAATAACATAAACTTCGATCATCTCCTCAAAGACATCTGATTAAAGTTCGTTATCTAGATTCACGAAGTTCAAATATTTTCAACACATACGTTTATTACCGAACGTTCAGAAAGGTCTGATTCATCAAGAAAAAGAGAAATAAATCTGCTTTAATGGTTTGTGACATCTGATTTTCTTTTTTTTGCGAAAATAAAATGAAGCTTTTTATGAATGATCTTGGCCGGCCTTTATATCATGACTTTAAAAACCAAACAATTTCAACAAGAATGAAAATGTAAATATTCTAACTAGTCTTTTACCCAGTGATGCTGCCTCATATTTTTAGAATACTGAAAAACTGAGTACGGTGGTTCAGTTGCACAAGCGTTCAGTTACACGAAGGTTCAGTTGAACGGTGGTTCAGTTGCACGTTGGTTCAGTTGCATGGAGGTTCAGTTGCACGGTGGTTCAGTTACACGGTGTATTAGTTGCACGGGGGTTCAGTTACACAGGGGTTCAGTTACAAGGGGGTTCAGTTACACGGGGTCCAGTTAAATGGGATTGAGTTGACGGGGTTCAGCTGCAGAGGGGTTCAGTTAAATGGGGTTCAGGTGTGCGGTGGTTCAATTGCATGGGGGTTCAGTTATGCGGGGATTCAGTTGCACGGTGGTTCAGCTGCACGGTGGTTCATTTGCAGAGGTAAATGAACCTTTAACCATTTTGTGGTTTCAAAATAGTTTTGCAACCACAGGATAAAAACAGTTTGTATTTAAACAGTCCGCTATTTCAAGGTCTTTCAAGGTCTTCAAGGTACACAAAAATGTGTTAAAATGAAATTGAAAAACCTTGTTTCATTGTTAAATTTATTTTTGCGTAAAATGAAATTTTTTTGCGAGTTTAGAGAATTTGGGTGGAATTTGAGAGGAAGAAAAATTTCTGGTAAACAGAGATTTAAAAATTGAAAGGTTTTTTGTTGTACCTCTGTAATTTTGGTTCCTCCTTGGATGAGGGGCCCTGTAATGGAAGTGCAACCTGAAAAACAGCGGGACAGGTGTTTAACAATTATAATTTGTAATAGGATGCCCCGAAAGTAAATGAGAGTCTAGGGGAAGGGCAATTTTTTTTTATATCTAGTGAGAGGGGCAAGTTTGTTGTATTTGAATTTTTTCATGAAAGTATGAAGATAATTATTTCTACAAATCAAGAGATGACAAGAGTAGGGTAAGAGGTACCATTTTGCGTGCGCCCCTAGGAATTTCAACGTTATTTGCTTGCGTCTCTACACCTTTTCAAAGAGATTCAGAGCTCCCTCACATAATGGAATTTGAGGGTCGATAAAGTGAAATTATGTCACTATTCTAATTTCTCTAAACCAGTATTGCCTATAACTTAATTTACGTAGACAATGAACAATATTAATTAATGTTTTGAATAATAGGAGTGAGAATGATTTTAATTAGTGATTGGATTGTGTCAGTGGAGAAAAAAAAGGATTAAACTGATTAGCAGTTAAAGTAACCCCGAAGGAGTTGTTAACTCAGGTAATTTGTTATAAATTTGAAACATCATCAGTCTATGAAAATGACTAACGATGATAGAATGACATTGTGACTTGACCTAGCTTTACCTTTCCGATGTGGTCTGTATAATACACAAGTTATGTTTGATAAGTATTGTCAATTTAAAATAGGATCTAACGTTCCCTTCGTTCCCCCCATTTCTGAGGGCAGGGGAGGGGTCAATTTTGGAGGGAAAACCAAAAATACTCATAATCGAAAATAAACGGGATCTGCCTCAAGGGGAAGGCTAAAAGACCCTTCTTTCCCAAATTTCTGAGGGCAGGGGAGGGAGAGGGGAGTCAATTTTTGAGGGAAAACAAAAAATACTCATAATTTAAAATAAACAGGATCTGTCTCTTGGGTAAAGCTCATTGGTCATCCGTTCCTCCATTTCTGAGGGGCAGGAGAGGGAGGGGTAAATTTTGGAGGGAAAACCAAAAATACGTAGACTTGAAAATAAATGGGAATCTGCCTCAAGGGGAAGGCTCAAAGACCCTTCGTTCCCACATTTCTGAGGGCAGGGGAGGGAGAGGGGGAGTCAATTTCAGAGGAAAAACCAAAAATACCCAGAATCGAAAATAAACAGGATGTGTCCCACGGGCAAAGCTCAGATGTCCTTCATTCCTCCATTTCTGAGGGGCAGGAGAGGGAGGGGGTCAATTTTGGAGGGAAAACCAAAATACTCAGAATCGAAAATAAACAGGATCTATCTCATAGGCAAAGCTCAGAGGTCCTTCGTTCCTCCATTTCTGAGGGGCAGGAGAGGGAGGGGTCAATTTTGGAGGGAAAACCAAAAATACTCAGAATCGAAAATAAAAGGGATCTGCCACAAGGGGAAGGCTCAAAGACCCTTCGTTCCCACATTTCTGAGGGCAGGGGAGGGAGAGGGGGAAGTCAATTTCAGAGGGAAAACCAAAAATACTCAGAATCGAAAATAAACAGGATCTGTCTCATGGGCAAAGCTCAGAGGTCCTTCATTCCTCCATTTCTGAGGGGCAGTAGAGGGAGGGGGACAATTTTGAAGGGAAAACCAAAAATACTCAGAATCGAAAATAAAAGAGATCTGCCTCAAGGGGAAGGCTCAAAGACCCTTCGTTCCCACATTTCTGAGGGCAGGGGAGGGAGAGGGGGAAGTCAATTTCAGAGGGAAAACCAAAAATACTCAGAATCGTAAATAAACAGGATGTGTCATGGGCAAAGCTCAGAGGTCCTTCGTTCCTCCATTTCTGAGGGGCAGGAGAGGGAGGGGGTCAATTTTGGAGGGAAAACCAAAAATACTCAGAATCGAAAATAAAAGGGATCTGCCTCAAGGGGAAGGCTCAAAGACCCTTCGTTCCCACAGTTCTGAGGGCAGGGGAGGGAGAGGGGGAAGGCAATTTCAGAGCAAGAACCAAAAATACTCAGAATCAAAAATAAACAGGATCTGTCTCATGGGCAAAGCTCAGAGGTCCTTCGTTCCTCCATTTCTGAGGGGCAGGAGAGTGAGATGGTCAATTTTGGAGGGAAAACCAAAAATACTCAGAATCGAAAATAAACAGGATCTGCCTCATAGGCAAAGCTCATAGGTCCTTCGTTCCTCACATTTCTGAGGGCAGGGGAGGGGAGGGGTCAATTTTGGAGGGAAAACCAAAAATACTCAGAATCAAAAATAAACGGGATCTGCCTAAAGGGGAAGGCTCAAAGACCCTTCGTTCCCACATTTCTGAGGGCCAGGGAGGGAGAGGGGGAGAAAATTTCAGAGGGACAACAAAAAATACTCAGAATCGTAAATAAACAGGATGTGTCTCATGGGCAAAGCTCAGAGGTCCTTCGGTCCTCCATGTCTGAGGGGCAGGTGAGGGAGGGGATTAATTTTGGAGGGAAAAACAAAAATACACCGAATCAAAAATAAACAGGTATCTGCCTTAAGGAGACGATTCAGAGGTCCTTTGTTCCAACATTTCTGAGGGGCAGGCATGGCGGAGGGTCAATTTTGGAGGAAAAACCAAAAATACTCCGAAGCGAAAATATATTAGACATGCCTCAAGGGTAACACTCAGAGGCCCTTCATTCTCACATTTCTGTGGGCCGAGGAGGGCTAGGAGGAGTCAAGTTCAGAGCGAAAACCAAAAATAATCAGAATAGAAAATAAACAGGATCGGTCTCATAGGCACAGCTCAGCGGTCCTTTGTTCCTCCATATCTGAGAGACAGGCGAGGGAGGGGGTTAATTTTGGAACGAACACCAAATATAATCATACTCTACAATAAATGAGATATGACTCACGGAGACGATACAGAGGCCCTTCGTTCCCACATTTCTGAGGGCAGGGGAGGGGGGGAGGTCAATTTTGGAGGGAAAACCAAAAAATGCTCAGAATCGAAAATCAAGCATGATCTGCCTCAAGGGGAAGGCCCAGAGGCCCTTCGTTCCCCCATTTCTGAGGGCGGGGGGGGGTCAATTTTGGAGGAAAGATCAAAAATACTCAGAATCGAAAATATATGGGATCTGCCTCAAGGGGAAGGCTCAGTTGATTTTTTGTCGTGTTACTTAGGTAATAAAGGAACATTTAGTATTTTTTTTCTAATTTACGTGTTTTCTTAAGAAAATGGTACATCTTTAACAAATATAGCCTTAGCTAGTTAAAACTGAGCATTAAATCTTCATTTTTTGTCTTGTTACTTAGGTAATAATGGAACATTTGTTATTTTTTCTACTGCAAGTGTTTTCTTAAGAAAATGGCCCATCTGTAGCCAAAACAGCCTCAGCTAGTTAAAACTGCACATAAATACTTGATTTTTTATCTTGTTAAATAGATAATAATGGAACATTCAGTATTTTTTCTAATACAAGTGTTTTCGTAAAAAAATGGCCCATCTGTAACAAATATATCATTAGCTAGTTAAAACTGCGCATAAATTCTCGATTTTTTGTCTTGTTACTTAGGTAATAAAGGAACATTTAGTATTGTTTTCTAATGTAAGTGTTTTCATAAGAAAATGGCCTATCTTTAACAAATATAACATTAGCTAGTTAAAACTACACATAAATTCTTGATTTTTTGTCGTGTTACATAGGTAATAATGGTACATTCAGTTTTTTTTCTAATGTAAGTGTTTGCGTGAGAAAATGGTTCATATTTAACAAATAGATCAGTAGCTAGTTAAAATAGATCATAACTACTTGAAATTTTGTCTTATTATTTAGGTAATAATTGTAAATTCATTATTTCTTATAATGTAAGTGTTTTCGTAAGCAAAATGCCCATCTTTAACAAATATATCATTATCTAGTTAAAATTGCGAATAAATTGTCTATTTTTTGTCTTGTTACTTAGTTAATAATGGTAAATTTAGAATTTTTTCTAATGTAAGTGTTTTCTTATGAAAATGGATCATCTTTAAAAAATATAGAAATAGATAGTTAAAACTTTGCATAAATACTTTAATTTTTGTCGTGATATTTAGGTAATAATTGTACATTCAGTATTTTTTCTAATTTAAGTGTTTTCGGAAGCAAATTTCCAATCTTTAAACAATAAAGAATTAGCTAGTAAAACAGTGAAAAAAGTATCGATTTTTTGTCGTGTTTATTATGGTAAAAATAAACATTTAGTATTTTTTTTTTCTATTGTAAGTGTTTTTTTAATGAAATGGCACATCACTATAAAATATATAATGAGATAGTAAACAATGCGCAAAAATTCATGATTTTTTGTCGTTTAATTTATATAATAATTAAATAGTTAGTGTTTTTTCATATTTTAATTGTTTTCTTAATAAAATGGTCTATATTTAACAGATATAGCATTAGCTATTTAAAACAGCACATAAATTTTTGGATTTTTTTCGTGTTACATATGTATTATTTGAATATTGATTTTTTTTTCTATTGTTAGTGTTTTTTCTAAAGAAAATTACATATCTTTAATTCATATAACCTTAACTAGTTAAACTTTACTTAAATTATTGATTTTTTGTTTGCAGTTTTGTTAAGAAAATCAACTGTATTTAAAAAATATATAATTATTTTATTTTTATCATTTAAGTGTTTTCTTACATTAGAAAATGTAAGAAAATTGCCCATCTTTAACAAATATAGACTTAGCTAATTAAAACTACCCATAAATTCTTCATTTTCTGTCGTGTTGCTTAAGTAATAATAGAATATTTTGTATTTTTTCTAATGCAAGTGTTTTCTTAAAAAATTCCCACTGGGGGTTTTAGGTAACCTCCTCACAATGAATTTAGATGGTTTTAGGACTAGTCTCACTAGCCCTAACTCCATTCAACCTTGAGTGAATGTATAAAAGTTTGATGAAGTATTTCTCAACTTAACAACAACATTAATAGCCTCCAAAATTATAGGACTGTATTATACAGAATTTATCGGATTAAAAAAATTATCTACTCGTGTTATATTTGAATGTTTTTTTTTAGTATTGTCTATGAATCTCGAAGAAATTGACTATTATCATTGGATAGTGAACTATAATCTGTTTGAGTATGATAAATGCTTGTGGAGTACTACATTACGTTATAAACACAGACTTGGATTCTATGATAGAGTGATTACACCACTTAATAATGCTGGTCAGGAACTGAGAAATGCTTAGGAAGAAGTGAGTAAAATTTGCAGCTTTTTTGGGGTTAAAGCACTCTACGTCAAGGGCAATGTACCTACAGATAAATTTTTAATTTAAAAGTGTGACCCTAGGATTCCACTTTTCAGTCTATCCATCCATAAAACTCAATTCCTCCTAGAATTATTTAAACTAAATAGTTTCCCCGCCCTAGAAAGTTCAGAAAAACAGGATACCCTTATTTATAGTGAAGCATTTCTTAGTCGTATGTTTACCCGAATATTTAACAAGTACCATTTTTCCATTCCATCCATAAAACTCAATGCCTCCTAGAATTATTTAAACTAAATACATACCCCCGCCTCTCACAGAAAGTTCAGAAAGATACAATAGCCTTATTTAAAGTCGAATGTTTACCCGAATATTTAACACGTACCATTTTTCCGTACCACCCACAAAAATCAATTCCTCCTATAATTATTTAAACTAAATACTTACCCTCACCCTAGAAAGTTCAGAAAAACACAAAAGCCTTATTTATAGTGAAGCGTTTCTTAGTCGTATGTTTACCCAAATATTTAACAAGTACCATTTTTCTAAACCATCCACAAAATTCAATTCCTCCTAGAATTATTTAAACTAAATACTTACCCCCGCCTCTCACAGAAAGTTCAGAAAAACACGATAGCCTTATCTATAGTGAAGCGTTTTTTACTGTATGTTTACCCAAATATTTAACACGTAACATTTTTCCGTACCACCCACAAAACTCAATTCCTCCTAGAATTATTTAAACTAGATACTTACCCCCGCCTCTCACAGAAAGTTCAGAAAGACACAATAGCCTTATTTATAGTGAAGCATTTCTTAGTCGTATGTTTACCCAAATATTTAACAAGTACCATTTTTCCATATCATCCATAAAACTCAATTCCTCCTAGAATTATTTAAACTAAATACTTACCCCCGCCTCTCACAGTAAGTTCAGAAAGACACAAGAGCCTTATTTATAGTCGAATGTTTACCCGAATATTTAACACGTACCATTTTTCCGTACCATCCACAAAAATCAATTCCTCCTAGAATTATTTAAACTAAATAGTTACCCCCGCCCTAGAAAGTTCGGAAAAACACGATAGCCTTATTTATAGTGAAACATTCCTTAGTCGTATGTTTACCCGAATATTTAACAAGTACCATTTTTCCATACCATCCATAAAACTCAATTCCTCCTAGAATTATTTAAACTAAATAGTTACCCCGTCCTAGAAAGTTTGGAAAAACACGATAGCCTTATTTATAGTAAAGCGTTTCTTAGTCGCATGTTAACCCAAATATTCAACACATACCATTTTTCCACACCATCCACAAAACTCAATTCCTCCTAGAATTATTTAAACTAAATACTTACCCCCGCCCCAGACAGTTTGGAATAACACGATAGCCGTATTTATAGTCTACTGTTTACTCGAATATTTAACACGTACCATTTTTCCGTACCACTCACAAAACTAAAGTCCTCCTAGAATTATTTAAACTAAATACTTACCCCCACCCTAGAAAGTTCGGAAAAACAAGATGGCCTTATTTATAGTGAAGCGTTTCTTAGTCGTATGTTTACCCGAATATTTAACAAGCACCATTTTTCCAAACCATCCATACAACTCAATTCCTTCTAGAATTATTTCAACTAAATAGTTTCCCCGCCCTAGAAAGTTCAGAAAAACACAATACCCTTATTTATAGTGAAGCGTTTCTTAGTCGTATGTTTACCCGAATATTTAACAAGTACCATTTTTCCATACCATCCATAAAACTCAATTCCTCCTAGAATTATTTAAACTAAACACTTACCCCCGCCTCAAACAGAAATTACAGAAAGATACAATAGCCTTATTTATAGTCGAATGTTTACTCGAATATTTAACACGTACCATTTTTCCGAACCACTCACAAAAATCAATTCCTCCTAGAATTATTTAAACTAAATACATACCCCCCCCCTAGAAAGTTCGGAAAAACATGATGGCCTTATTTATAGATAAACATTTTCTAGTCGTACGCTTACCCGAATACTTAAAAAGTACCATTTTTCCAAACCATCCATAAAACTCAATTCCTCCTTGAATTATTTAAAATAAATAGTTACCCCCGCCTCTCACAGAAAGTTCAGAAAAACACAATAGCCTTATTTATAGTGAAGCATTTCTTAGTCGTATGTTTACCCGAATGTTTAACACGTATCATTTTTCCGTACCACCCACAAAAATCAATTCCTCCTAGAATTATTTAAACTAAATACTTACCCCCACCCTCACAGAAAGTTCGGAAAAACACGATAGCCTTATTTATAGTTAAACGTTTCTTAGTCGTATGTTTACCCGAATACTTAAAAAGTACCATTTTTCCATACCATCCATAAAACTCAATTCCTCCTAGAATTATTTAAACTAAATAGTTACCCCCGCCCTAGAAAGTTCAGAAAAACACGCTAGCCTTATTTATAGTGAAGAGTTTCTTAGTCGTATGTTTACCCAAATATTTAACAAGTACCATTTTCAACACCAGCCACAAAACTCAAGTCCTTCTAGAATTATTTAAACTAAATACATACCCCCGCCTCTCACAGAAAGTTCAGAAAGACAAAATAGCATTATTTATATTCGTATGTTTACCCGAATATTTAACAAGTACCATTTTTCCATATCATCCATAAAACTCAATTGCTCCTAGAATTATTTAAACCAAATAGTTACCCCCGCCCTAGAAAGTTCAGAAAAACACAATAGCCTTATTTATAGTGAAGCGTTTCTTAGTCGTATGCTTACTCAAATATTCAACATGTACCATTTTTCCACACCAGCCACAAAACTCAATTCCTCCTAGAATTATTTCAACTAAATACTTACCCCCGCCTCTCACAGAAAGTTCAGAAAGACACTTCAAGTTCCACCTCAAATACCTCATTCTGTCAAATTTTCAACTTGATATGCGTCGCCTACTACCAGGAACCAATGGGGGAATCCTCGCTCGTAATTGCTAATCACATTAACCCTTTTTCTCCATCGTCAAGTACATGCTCCCAAAACATGTTTGACTACTTTATATCATACCAGTTTTTTAAGAAAAAAATACCTGTCTGCTTAAGTTATATAATTATGACCATGCTCTCAAAACATGTTTGACCACATTATACACTGCCATATAACCAGTCTGGTAATCTGTCCTGGAAAGCTGCCAATCCTATACCTGCAAGCAAATTCCATATTAGCATTCTACTCTAATGGAAATGGGAACTTCCTGGGATGAAGTAAACAGGTGGGCTTTGAATAGATTGGGATGGAGAAGAAGCGTGTGTAGCTGTGTTGGCCCGAGGCAGCTTCGTGCTGCGGTGAGTTGTTAGTAGTAGCAGTATTTTGAGTGGAAACAAGACTTTCATCATTTCTTAAAAGTGTCACTGAAAAATGAGGAAGAAAATCTTCTCAACCAAGCAGAGATTGTACCAATCACAATGTACTGTTTTTTGTGACCTAAAACTGTCTTCCAAGTGACTTATTAAGGTGCTTTGTCCTCAGTGTTTAGATCATTTGGTCCCAGACATCAATGTAAGCATCAATAATCTATGATCTGATCACGCCTACAAAAGTGATTGTTCATTTTCAGGAAAAAATCTGTTTAAAATACATCGCTGATTTTTGTTTATCTTACGGTACTTAATATTCAACATAGGAGCAACTAAAAAAAGCCTAAATCCTCCAATATGGGGATAGAGCTTATCTAGTCTTGAATATAAATGGTAGGCTTTTAGGGGGACTGGTGAGATCAGGCATAAAGAACATTTCCTGCCAAGATATAGTTTAGACCATTTCAAAACTGACAGTAATTCACGCATGCAACCTATTCAGTGTCTGCTAAACAATTCACCAAAAGGGCTAATTATTGCGCAGCATGAAAACACTAGTTAAAATTCAAAGAATTTTCTATGTTTGTTCTTGCAGAATGTGTTATTGTCTATGTTCATCTCGAAAAGATAAGTGGCAGGGTTGCCGCCAAGTTACGTTCGTAGTATTTTTGGTACACTTTTAAGCAAAACATTATTTTTTATGTTGCGGTCCCAAAAAGGTTACATTTTTGTTATGTTTTTGAATTTAAGTTACAGTTATGTTACGCTTTTGAATAACGAAAAAGTTGCACATTTTCTGAGTAATCTTATTTTTTCTCGTGGAAAAATTCCGCTGTTCCCAGTTTAATTACAATGACATGAGTATCAACATTCTTTCACATCGCGGTCGTGTAAAAATATAAATAATTTATTAAGATTTTTAAAAAACCACATAACTTACTCTCTTATAGGAGCTTTTGATAAAAATATATTTAATTCCAATACAATTTAAAATGATGAGAGAATACTGAGAAAGCCAAGAGACTTTGCCCTTTCTTGTCAAGAGTCACCAACTTGCATCAATTGAATATGAATCTTGTTTAGTCAACAGTCATACTGAAATTATACAGAGAAGGAGCAAGCTGAAATTAATAATAAAATGAAATGAAATTAATAATAGGATCATAGCTATATACTAAAAGAAGCTATTTTCCTTATAATTTATTTTTAAATATGCAATAATAAGATGATAAATGTATTTTTCTTCGGGTAACTTTCCAAACCTCCTTCCGAATGGTTGGATATAGTATCAGGTTATAAACAAAACTTGCTTTTTTTGTAAGGGATTATGAACAGCTAATACTGACAGAACAGTTGAAACTGTCAAAATTAGCCAATTTTCAGTCATAATTAAGGCAATACCCTAGCATTGGGGACGGGGTGTTCGATTCATTCAGACAGAATTTCCAGTCTACCCAGCATCAAGTTCACATTTTTGACATTGTAACCCCCCTTTCCCTCTGAGGTCATTTATATAACTGTACTAATACATTATTTTATTAATCTCGTGATGACATTCTTTCTTGTTAATACGAGTTTCTGCTACCTCGACTCCGATCTCGAAGCTATCTGCTATCTCAAAGATAATTGTGAGTATGAATATTATTAGAGAGAAAGTTCCACATTTTTGCTGAATTTAGATGTCTTGCATTGTTTTTGGCGCGTGACTGAATGCAATACTTGAACAAAACTAGTCTAGACGGTAAATCACTCTCATCAACCACTTGAGTCATTCAAACTTTCTATCAATCACTGTCAACGCTTGACTCAAGTGTCAAACAGGTTCCTAGACGGTCAATCATGCCTGAATCAATCGATTGGCGTGTGCTTTGATGAACCTTCAACACACCCGTCAGTCTAGATCAAAGCTAATTTCAAGTTTAATTTTAACTCATGGCAAGATATTTAGTTTCAATTCAGAGCCAATTAGTGAAGTGTCTAACGTGTGTGAACTGCAGTCTAATACTATATTTGACTTTTATTACCTGTACCTGGATTGTGCTAAAGCTAAAACAAAACGAAAACGGGACACGTCGTCGGTCGAAGGAGTTGTAAAAGATGAGAAGTCACTTCACTTATGATAATTTACTGAACATTCGGCATGATGCAGAACAAGAGAGACACAGGACATTTATCACAATGGATCAAAATATTTTTGATTTTTTACTCAAGTTAGTACGGCATAATATAGATAAGAAGGATACAAATATGCGAGAAGTCCTTCCTGCGACTCAGACTTTCCATCACATTCCACCGAGCTTACAGCATGGATTCATAAGACCTAAACTTTATCTGCACCTTTGCTCACCGGACTCTGGAGCTCATCATAATGGAAACATGCTCCGTAATTATTGAGGCGTTGAAAGATAACATTCAGGTATGTATCAATTTTCTCTTTATTTCTTTTACATTTTTAACACAAAATGAATAAAAAAATCGTACTTGTCCATTATTCAGAACACACCCAAGAAGTGAATTTAGGTTAAACCTAACTCGAAATGTACCAAAATATGGTGAAAATATAATAATTTCTAACAAAATTATGTAAACTACGACAAAGAATTATGAAAAGCAGACCGCCCAGAGTACCAACTCGATATACTAAATAATTACTTAAAATATACATACAACGTAGTTTTTACACTGAGCCTGAGCTAATTGTCTCCAAATACAGACCAGTTTTTGTCAGATCTTGCAGATCAAAATTCTTGAGTGTGTTACGAATAATGGGACAAGTACAAAAAATTAATTACAATGTATACTAGGTTCTTGGACAAAGGAGGTAATATTTCCTTTTACAAAAAAACATGACAAAAATTAAACTATAAAATTTGATGGTGATGAATTTAATATAAAGTAGTTAAAATTCAAATAAACAGAGAAATTAGAAAACATGACAAAAATTCAAATAAATAGAGCCAAAAACTAAAACATTGTTGTAAAACTTTTTCAACATTTTTAACTAGACTACCATAGAGTTAAATTTTGAAGTGAACTAAGCAGTATTTTCTGCGTTTTCAAGTCGTGTGGGTTGTGTAGCTGAGGTGGAAGGACGGTCCGCTAGAAGAGAAGAGGACGTTATCTGGACGTTGGGAGGAGGGTGAGGATAGTATTGCCAATTATAACCTGATTAATTTGAGTGAGACGATGTCAATGACGCTGACAAGGGTGACCAACATTGGTACGCTTCAAACCGCACTCCTTCTCTCGTCAGGTGGCATAATTCCGCTTCGAAAAGCATATCGTTAATAATTTTTTCAGCGAACCGTTTTTGGTCTGGGCGTAGCTTCTTCGTTTTCATAGCCCAACCTTGAGCTAGAATATTCTCTTCTGTCTGAGGTTGCTTGAAGTATGCCGTAGCTAACCTTAATAGTTGGTCAGTGGAATCTGGCTTATTTTTTCTCTTTAAAGGGAGGGGTGAACTGGGATCAGTTGGTCCAGCTCTTCTTGAAAGAGACACTTCACCTTGCGAGTCTTCATCGGGAAACAGTTGCTGCAATAAATAAGAAATGAATAAATTAAAAAGAAGTTTGAATATTATGCTTAACAATATCTAATTTCGTTAATTTGTACATTTATTTCTTTTTTATGTAACTATTAAGAAAATTTATTGATTGTTTTTCCTTCTTTTTAGGTTCCCAAATCTGATGAGGGATTTTTTATCGTTTTAAAAAGTAGAGTTGCAACAAAGACTCAAACTTTAGCGTAAAGAGCGAGGCGATGAGAAGGGAGCCCCTTTCATATACGAAATAATTTCTGTTCGTTTTAAGTTTTAATGTTGCTCCTTGCTTTCAGTTAAAAAAAACTTGTTTTTAAAAAATTTAACTTACTATAAGGGTTCATTGTATTTGTGTGCTCTGTTACATAGGTGTTTTTGTACTACTGTCTATGTAAATATATATGATCATCTCTAATAGCGTTGTACTTTGTACATTTTGTTTGGTATGATGAGTTTTCAGATGAATAAAAATGAATATATTCATGAGTGAGAAGAAAGATAAATATTGAACAATATGAGATTAACTAAGCAGAATATTTTTCACAAAATGTAGTGTACGAGGGGAAGCTCAACTATGCCGTTTAAACTGAAATCCGGAAAACAGACCTAATACTTTATTTTTATAGAATTAGTTGAATAGTAGAATTAGTGTAAGAAAAATAATTTATTACTTATTCTATTTCTTCAAAAGAACTTTTCAAATGAAAATTAACAAATGGCGAATGTCACGTTTAACCGCTATCTTGCCTCAGAGCTCTACTTAATCCAACATAAATGCTACTAAAATTCCATATATATATTTTACCTCTAATAGGAATTTTATTCCTCCAGATTTTTAATTGACTAAGAAAGAGTAGTAGTGGAGCAGAAGAAAAGAGCAGTGCACTGAAATATGGGAACTTAAAACATATGGCACTGAAGAGAACTAATACACTTTTATTGTTGAGATAAATAAGTATTTACTATTGCTTCAAAGTAGTTTTCACAATTCTCGGTAATCGTTTTCTACCGACAGATATTAAAGAGGGTTAAAAAAGTGCAAGGACTTTTACAGAAGTAAATTACAAATACATTTCAATTTTGCTTAAAAGTCGAAAATGCAAAATTTAAATAGTACAACGAACATTCAATAGTTAATAGAAAATGTCAACAAAGTTCAACATGAATCTTCGATACAAAAGCAGCACATCTGAAAATGCACACAAAACACCTTTGGCTTCATACAGAGCGTTTTAAGCGTTTTTCGTGAACGTTCGGCAATAATTTTCTAGCAGAAACAATTAAACTGGCAATTTTCTGGAAATATGTCGAGACTTGCTAACTTGCGGATCGAAAAATATTTAGAGCACTTTCAATACTTCCTGGCAACTATTGATTGTTCATCAATACTATTCTATACTTATTATTTTAAATAAACATTATAATATTCAGTTTTTTACTTTTCTCTAAGTATTTACATTTATGTATTAACACCATGCTTCTTACATGCTAAAACAAATGGCAGTCATAGCTACAAAACACCTCAGTGTCGCTACTTACATTTTGAAGTTCTTTCAAAACCCCTCTTCTCCCATTTTTGAAGGTCCAACCAATTTGACACAACTTGCAGTACACACTTACTCATTTTTTGCTATAGACTCATCGTGGTTGCAGCGATAGCTGTAACCTAAGAAACAGTTCATAGTACCACAACTTTAAAAATGCATTTTCAAAAAAACTGTCCAGAGAAAAGATTTCTATTTTTACATTATTCAGGAATTATTTTTTCTCCTTCTTTTTTTTCTTCGTAGCTAGTAGGGCACTAAAACATCGTAAAGAGTTGTCTAAGCGCTCTTTTAAAACCTAATTTT
The DNA here is from genome assembly GCF_049724085.1 of Artemia sp. Qi Xiang Cuo. Taxonomy (NCBI): domain Eukaryota; kingdom Metazoa; phylum Arthropoda; class Branchiopoda; order Anostraca; family Artemiidae; genus Artemia; species Artemia sp. Qi Xiang Cuo. The sequence goes on from NW_028300611.1 coordinate 50,470, forward strand.
TATATCTTTTGATAAATTAGATTTGATAATGCCATCAGCAAGTGTTATATGGCACCCAAAAAGAGAACTTTGGGTACAATTTCCGGAGTGGAAAGGCAAGGAAAGAATAAAAAGTAGTATTAGTTCTACTGAAATCCCACTGCAACACCAAACCAAACGAGACCATCTCAGCAACACACGCTCCTCTTCCATGCCAATCTATTCAGTCTTTCTCTTTACACCCTCCAAGGAAATTCACATGTCCCTCAAATCTTTTCTTACGACATCCTCCAAACCTATTCGGAGCGACATGCTTATCATTTGTTCCAAGACGGTTGGCCGACAAGGACAATCTTTCGCAATCTGTATCCTTCATCCGCAGAAAGGGCTCTAGCCATCACAACCTATCTCTCCTTATAGCCCTAGAAAGACGAATTGAACGGCATTTTTCGTACAGCTTACTTTTTCCGATACTGTTAATCAATTGGGTACCCAAAACAATCCGTAAGCAATTACTCTTGAAAACATTTAGAAAAATCTCCTCCATCTTTCGGAGCGCCTGCGCTTCAGAACACTGTCATCACTCTAGATTCCAATATTTTAATCTTGGTTCGCATACTTACCTGTCTATTCTTCCATGCTTTTTTCAACTGTGAAAAAAATCCCTGGGCCTTGGCTATTAGACTTTTAACATCTTCACTGTACCCACCGTCTTTGCTAATAATACTACCTAGGTAAGTGAAGCTGTCCACTAAATCTATCTTCTCGTTACACACCATAATCTTTTCATTTTTCACTTATTCCTAGTCTTAGAGACTTAGTCTTCTTAACATTAATTTTCAAACTTATTCTTGCATCCTGAACTGGGAAAATCTCTAAAATATCTTTCATATTGCTAAAATTTTCAACTAGAATGCTTAAATCCTCAGCACAATCTAAGACCAGGAGTTTTACTTCCCCAATCGATTCCGTTTTCATTTCATTCTTGTTCCCATTGGATTCCGTGCTCAACTACTAGCCTCATTTCCTACATTAACCGCAGCAATGTTATTCTTGTACATAGCACTAATCACTTTGATTTGTTTATCTTGTGTAAAACAGTTCGTGGCATCGAACTGTAACCAACGCGTAACTCGGCCAAATAGTAACCGGAACTCTAAAAAATAGTGTTGTGATAACAATAGATACCTCAAAAGAATTGAGTTTTTATGCTGATTCCAAATATATAAAATCATAAAGTTTAATGCTATTAATCAAAAGTAACGAGCCTGAGAAAATTTGTCTGAAGTTTGAAAAATGGGGGGAAAACCCCCACAAAGTAAAGCAATCCTAAACAAAATCACACCATCAGAATCAGCATATCAGAGGACCCTTCTGTTAAGGTTTAAAATCCTATCTACAAAACTGTAGAATTTTGTATTTTTTGTCAGAACAAAGATCACGGATTCGTGTTTATTGTTATTTTATTATTTTTTCCCCAGGGGCAATCGTATTGAACAAATGGTCAAAGAAATTAGAAAAAACTTATTACGAAAAGAAAATTACAGCACTTTCAAAAAAGAGCCTGAATCCCATCGAAAATGTCTTTATCTTGAGCACTCGCAATTCTCTTTTCTTTTTTTATCTCTGGCTTAACGCGCCGATAGACTCAATAAGGGTAATAATTTGAATTGATTCGATAGCGCAAATCGTCTTTGGACTTCACTTTCCCGCTCGTGAATTTAGGCCTTAAGCTGTAGCTTGTAATTATTAAATCTTGACTCTTTTCCTCAATTCTCTTTTTTGTTTTCTTAAAAAAAATCAAATTATTTTATTTCTTATAAAATTTTTAAGTCAAAAAATTAAAAATAACGAAGGTATACTTTCTTATGAGAAGCTCAAAATTTTTTTGGAGTAAATTATATTACTCCTAAAATGGATTTCTGTAAATTATATTAACTGTGCGTCTAAAATTCGTGTTTCATAAGTAACGGTTGTTTTTATCTTCAACTTCTTAAAGATACCGATGACAATATACCCCTTGGACTTTCTATTTGACAAAATTCCAGATTTTCTTTTGGCAAGTGTAAGAGGAATGTGATGTAAAACCCATATATGTATAATGCCCTATTATAACAGAACTTATGTGACTTCTTTAGTTTCATCGTCTCAAAAAAGAAAAAAAACATTTATGTTAGATTTATAGTGTATATTTTAAGAACCTAAAACCGAACAAACATTAGTTGAAACAAAGAAGTTTTTATTATTGACGAAAAGAGTGAAGATGAAACTTAAAAAGAATAAAAATAACTATTTCGTAGCATATGAAACATTGTTTCAAATAAACTTACTTGAAATATTTCCCAAATTTTGTAGAATCCTGAAAAAAACTAGCGCTTTACTGAAAACTAATCCTACTTGAGATTTTGAGAGAATTAAAAATGTATGCTACAAGCTTATTGGTTTTATGACCGGTGAAAGAATAGCGACAGCCTTATGAATTAGTCTTTTATTTTCTGCTTCTAATCGTCTTTTGTTGCGTCGATTTTGTGTTTTTAGTACACATAAGTTTTGCAGAATTCTACAATTCCGGGAAATATTACGAGTCAGTTAATTTGATCCAACATTGCACAAACTGCGAAGCGATAATTTTTGCTCATTTTAAGTTCCATCTTTGCTCTTTATTTCCATCAAAAAAACTTTGTTTTCTTAAATAATTTCTTAGAAGAAATTAATTAAGCAATTACAACTCATATAAAAAAAGTAAGCTAAAATATTGAAGCACTTGAATCACATTTCTTCACACCCGTTTCTGTTCATGAAATAAACGGAAGCAATTCCGATTGGAATTGAGGCATAGATAAATTTTACAATATATACAGTATATTTTTGATTTGCCAGGACACCCAGCTGAACGGCACCTCATTGAATTCTTAAGAGCTGCATTATATTCAGGAAGATGGAAGGCTTGACAACATCGAACGTGCTCGGACGGAATGGGCTTACGTTTTTGGGGTGGCTCATAAGACTCAACACCACCCTCTTTATCAACGAATAGTTCTGGTTCGGAAGAAAAAATCAGTTTTTCTGCAACGCACAGACGGAAAAGCACTAGCTGTTCTTTATTAGCCTTGTTTTTCACGTGTAACTGTAACTCTTTCCATCCATTAGCAAGGGAAAGGTCAACAAAATAGCTGAACACTCGATTGTTCCAGTTTTTTGTCCTTGAAAAACATCTATAATATGAGATCAACCTATTCACTAGCTCACCGCCTCCCATGTACTTGTGATAGCATCTAACAACTTCAGGACATGAAACGTTTACGTATCGCTTCTTAACTTCGTCCAAGCGCTGGACATAACTTTCCTGTCCTTTTGCCACACAGTTAGATGCCATGAGTATTTCTTTACTGTCATACCATTGAGTGATTGCAACTGTCTTATCTGATCTCACATGTATGACAGATGTTCCTCTACCCATCCGTTTGAGATCTGATTCTGTTACTAGCTCAAGCCTTTCATTTTCAATTTTATCCCTTTGCAAGGTGCCTGAAGCATTAATCTGCATATCTGAAGCAAGTATCTTAAGCAAAGAGATAGAAGTAAACTGCCGGTCAAAGAATAGGAAAGTCCCTGGCAGTAAGGACTTAGACAATGTTAAGACAGAAGCAGCACTATAACCTAACTTCAACATTTCAGGATTACAGGTTTTTGCACCTTGATAGATGGTGAAGTCAATAACCAGTCCGTCAGAACTAGCAAGAACAATATTTTTCAAAGCCAATGGCTTGGGGTTGTTTGGATCGCGCTGCCGTACTGAGCTACATCCAAACAAAGGAATCATTTGTTCATCAATAGACGCATATTTAGGTCGTGGAAGCTCTAAGCATACCTCCCTTACAGTGTCAAGGAGTGGACGCACCTTCCACAGTTTATCATTTTTTTTAATTTCCGTTGTTATATCAGAGTCAATTACAAATTTTAGACGATTTCTAAGCTGAAAAAAAACTGTTTCTTGTCATTTTCTCAGTAACTAAAGGTGTTCGCAGTCTTGAGCTCCAGTACATTCCAATCCTTGGATACCTAAGACATCCCATTACAATATTTAGTCCAGTAAACACCTTTAACTCAGAGCCAGTAACACACAGAGACTTGCCAGTTTCACGGAGACTTTCGTGATTCATACAGAATGCCATTTTATCAAAAAAAGAATCTGGAAAATACTGTGTAAAAAATTCGACAGGATCCCAATCATTATGTTTTTCAAATACAAGATTATCAAAACTTGAGCCACGGAATTCCGAAAAATCACTCACTCCATGCTGCCACGTCAGAGACCGCTGCTCCCTTAACTGCGTATGAGGACCAAACTTGGATACATCTTCATCTTCGAAAAGTATGCTGTAACTATCGTTCTGGGAGGAAGGATACAAGACACCTGGTTTCTTCAGCTCTCTCCTCATCACTGTTTCTTCCTCATCCTCTTCGCTTTCCTCTTCTAGATCGAGACCTCCCTTTGGCAGCCACAAATTGTCTTCGTCAGAAAAATCACCTTCTTCATCATCAATGTCACTTCCATCAAATACATGTTCACCGACTTCGTTCTGATGGACTTTTGAAGCTAAAAAGGTAATCATAGTATAGTTTATCAATTGTGCTAGAAATAATAATTTGAAACAGAATATATATATCGAGAAAAACAAAAAGTTATTTGGGATAAGGACTCTCTCCGAAGAGAGTGATTATAAGAAAATCAGAGCTACTATGACTAGTTGATTTCTTTTCCATTTAAGTTTTATTGTCGATGTGTTCTTTGTGTGCTCATCTCAATAGCGTGATTTATATTGGGTCTTTTTTTAAATTTAATTAAGAAAACTTTAGATAAAATAAAAAATTTATTTTGGATAAGGAATCTCTCCGAAGACAGTGATTATAAGAAAATCAGAGCTACTATGACTAGTCGATTTCTTCTACTATGAAGTTTTAATGTCGATGTTTGCTTTGTGGGCTCAAATAATTAGCTTGATCTAACTTGAGTCTTTTTTTAAATTTATTTAAGAATACTTTTTTACAAACTCATTTAAGGGAAAAAACATACGAAATTGCTTAAAATATGCCTTATTCTAGTACAAAGAGTAAGAGGTTGATGGTACCTGTCTAATTATAACCAAAAAAAAAAAAAATTTTCACATCAGCACCTATTAAAATTTTTAATGTAAAAATAAACCTTTTAAAATAGCACTCATTTTAGTTAAAATGAGACGACAGTTTCAATCTTGATTCTGAGGCTCAAAAATAGGCTACTTTGTTATCAGAACACAAAGCTATACACGAAATTTCCAAACTCTAAGAGGATCTGCAAAAATGTTTGTGGTCGAAACAGAAAAGATGTATTTCTCCTTCGCATTTGATCCTTCGCGTTATTGTATTTCTCCTTCGCGTTTTTAAGCTCATGAGAATAAATACTCCTAATTATAACATTACATTTCTCTTTTGGCACAATTTTGTGCAAACGAATATGGTTAAATATTTACACATGTCCAGCAAGTTTCATAAGCTTCTTGCCTTATGCCTGGATTAAGTTTTTGTAAAATAACCAATTTTTATTATTTCAACTTTTATATTTCCTTTACAAATTTTTGCAAGGTTTTTTTTCTGCAGTACTAGGCTTGTTATGTTTTGACGTATGGCAAAATTGTTACTATTAACCGATAGCTGAGATAGAGCTTTGTCCATTGCTCTGTATTTTTTTAAACTAAAAAATCTAATGAAAAGGTAAGAAAAAACATGCAAAAATAGGAAAGTTTTACTATTTTTTAGTAAGTTTAGATAAACGATACATCATTTTTTTTTAGAAAGTAATTGTTAATGTTTGACAAAAAGAGCAAAACAACATAACAACAAAAACCATTAATTGTAAGCAATAGAAAAAGAAAGAAACATTTAACAGTAATGTAAAGAAAAAAGAAAAAAGAAGCTTTCACATTCATGATTTTTCAGATATGGGACAAGGAACTGGAACAGCTTTTAATTTTTTTCGTGTTGAATATAGCTACATTAAAAAAATTTAGAGGGCAGTAGTATTTTAGAAACTTTTGAAAGGAAGGTTGAAACCTTCAAAGAGTGATTTGTTAGGATTGAAAATTTCCATGCTCCAAACGCCTCCCATGGGGTTCTGTCTAAATTCCGCATATAATCAGAAAAGAGATAAATGAATAAAAAGAAAAGTAAGAAAATTACTATTTACATTAAGATATATGAATATATTCGGAACGTGGTTGTTTAAAACTGGAGGTAAAGTTTTATTTTAAAATTTTATTAACATTTTTTAAATTAGATTTTAAGATAAATATAACCAATTTAAAGAGTATAGCTGTATGATAAATTTGTAAACTAAAAATTACAAAAGAAAACGACTCATATTCAAACACGTAGGCAAATCAACAAAAATAATATTTTCCTACCAAATGGTTGATAAATTAATGTCAAAAGCGCCATTATATCTTCCTTGGGAATATTTACCGTTGTTTTTTGTCGTGTTGGCTTAACAGTGATGTTTTTACCCATGGTTTTATCGTTTTCTACGGTTCTATCAATTAACGGTTTTAAGCGTTTAAACAGTTTTATTGATTGATTCAACTGATACGACGTTATCATTTAAAGTCATGTTGAAAAGACTTGCAGATCTGCATACTTAGAAACAATCCTTAACCATTCGGTCCAAACTAAGATTTAGGTGCAGTTAGTCGGCAAATAAAAATCAAGAAAACTGAAAAGCGTTTGATAAAACATTTGATTTGTTGGGCGTTTGATCTTACTCTAAGTTCACCTAGGAACAAACTGCTGAAGCGAGGAGCATTAGGGAATCGAACCAATGAGCAACAAATCTAACCATCGGTTTTCATATTTGTTGCCGTTGTTTAGAAGAGATTACTGGAAAATTGCACAGTTGCCTGATAAAAATTGAATTTTTTTTAATTAAAAAAATTGTTCGACAAGACAACTAAACCATTTTTAAGTCGGCAACTAAGTTGCCGCGAAAACCAAATATTGTTCCTGTGTGAACATCAGCGTTAGTCAAGAATTAAAACCCTATTTTCCGATGTCATAGGAAAAGATGAGTTAAATTAATCACTTAACTTTTCCAAAACATACACATTCGTACAAACATTCGTTCAAACGAGCAAACGTTCGGTCGAACAACGAACAGCGTAAGCAATCGCTTTCCGTACAGTACTTCTTTTATATTTGAAGAAGACGCCTAAATGAAACCTAAAAGGATCAGAAATACAGTCACATAATAATTCAAACAAAACGAATAGGAATTAACGAGAATGAATAAATAAAAACCCAAACCAAACACAAATTGCATTTTGAAAGATGTGTTTTATACCTTGACCAATCTAGATCCTTGTTTCCGACAACAAAATGTTAATGTGCCGATTTTCCAAAAAAAATATCGAGCTGTTTTTGAGGAAAAAAAATATATATATTGCATACACATATACACAATTATTACTAGTTTAAAGATAGAAAACTGCATTAATTCTTAGAAGTCTCAGCAATTTTTATTTATTAATATTAGAGTGATTAGCTTGTATATTCTTCCTTCTGGCAATTTGTGTTCATTTTAGGAATTATCTATTCATCAATATCTATGTCTGTTATCTACAAATTTAAAGAAATTAATCATTTTAGTTTCCATTTATTCATTCGTAATGATTTCTGTTCATTTTAGGAATTATCTATTCATCAATATCTATGTCTGTTATCTATAAATTTAAAGAAATTAATCATTTTAGTTTCCATTTATTCATTCGTAATGATTTCTGTTCGTCATAAGTTTGAATATTACCAAACCTTATTTGTCGCTTTAGATAAAACTTAAGCAATGGGACAACCCATATCAGGCATCTTCTCGTTTTGGCTTTTGCCTTGCCGTGTTTTTCTATTGACGTCTTTGTTTTCTTTTGTCATATTATGTTACTTCACAAGCAATTCGAAAAAATAATAAATACTATAAATTGTTAAGCTGAATAAGACCAGAATTTTCTGTTTTGCCGAATTGAATCAAAACAGTTTCTAGCTACTTTTCAGAGCTTATTATTATAAGATTGTCACTATTATGGTGTTGTTTTATAATACGTAATTTATTATTATATTATTATTGTCATAATGTAAAGCTTATTATTATTGTTATTATAAGACTGTCGTGAATCCCGTTCCATGACTAAGACTTTCCACCCCTATCCACCCGCCTATTTCAAAACCCCTATCCACCCTGTTTAATGAAATCACCGAATCTGGACAGTTCCCTCAATATTTTTTTTTTGAGAGAAAAAGGTTTTATTAAAAAAATTATAACACATTAACAACAAAACCCGAAGTTTATTAAACTTGTATGGGTACACATCACCCTTTACAAAACCCTACATACACAATTACTACCAGCCAGCCTTAGACCCCCCCCCCCAAAAAAAAAAACAAAAAAAAGGACAAATAATAATAATAAGAAAATAAATAAATAAAAATAAACGAAATAAATTAATTTCTAATAATTTCACGACCTAATTGGATACCGAAGACACAAAACTAAAAATCATTCATTCTATTCTACCTCCTCGTCGCCCTCCCAAAAAAAAAAGTGTCACAATCACTTGAAAGAAAATTCGCCCCAGCAAGGATTAAAACTCATATGTAGACAAACACTGTCCTTTTAATTTACTACGAAATTCATTTAGCTCATCAATTGTTGAAATTGTCTGCGTTAATGGTTCCCATACCCGAGGGCCAACATGTCTTATGGAAAAAACGGATCGCTTTGTAATAACCTGAGGTCGCCGAACTAGCGCTGATGTTCTAGTCGAGTAATTATGAAAATTAACACCACTTGTAAACATTTCCCTAAAACACTCAGGTAATAACGCGTGTGCATATTGGAAACAAGGCTTTATTACCCCTATCAAAAAGAAAAATGGGAAGCCTGGCTTTGATGACATTCGTCCTATTGCCCTCACCTCAATTTTTTCAAAATTGTATGAAAGTTTTCTCGCAGACTGGCTTAAGATGAAAGTCCTCCCCCTCATTGATCTTAGACAGTTTGGTAATCTCAAATCCACGTCAACCTTTCATTACCTGATCCATCTTGTTGATACCATGGGTAAATTACATAAAAAACCTAGCACTTGGCTTAATCTGATTTCTATTGATCTTCCAAAAAGCTTTCGATTTGATTAACCACAATTTACTCATAGATAAACTCATAAATGAATTCCACATTGAAACTTTCCTTGTTAAGCTCGTTGCCTCTTTTCTCTCTTATAGATCTCAAGCAGTTAAATATCTAAATTGTTTCTCAGATCATCTCCCCATATTTGATGGCATTCCTCAGGGGACTATTCTAGGCCCTTTCCTTTTTTCTCTTATGATTAACACCCTATCAACACTTTATGATAATAGGTAGAAATTTGTCGATGACTTGACAATTTTAGAGATATGTCATAAAAACATGTTTAGTAACCTAATTGGCATACTCCAAGATATTGCCTGTGAGGCCTCGTCCCTTGAAATAGCAGTTAACCCTTCCAAATACGCAACACTCTTAGTAACTTTCCTTAAATTCCCTCCCCTTTTTCTTCCTTTTAGTCCTCATGAAACCTCGATGTCACATCCCTTAAACTCATTGGGGCTACAATTTCTTCCAGTTTGAAATGGGATGCCTATATAAATAATACCCTACAACAAGCAAACTCCTCGCTTTCCCTCCTTCAACTTTTAAATAAATATAGTTGCCCCCAATCACATTTACTAAAAGCATACATTTCTTTTGTGCGTCCCATATTAGAGTATGCTTGTCCTGTGTGACACCCTGGCCTTTCAAATAAAGAAACACAAAATGGAAATGTCCAAAAGAGAGCTCTAAGAATTATTTTAAAGAGGGCAGATACCATATTTGCATTTGTTAAATATTTCAAAACTAGAGACCCTCGAGAGAATAAGAAATAATTTGTGCCTCCGTTGTGGTAAGTTGGCCCTTTTGAACCCACGTACTGCGAACCTTTTCCCTGAATATCATGCACCTGATAGAAATCGTCCTCCACGAACTGCGTCCCAGCCTATCCCTACCTTATCTTCCATTCTTTATACTACCTTACGGAATAAGAAATCTTTTACCACTTTTTTTACTGATATAATAAATAGTTGTTAATCTGTACATAAATTTTATCTTATCACTTACATGATAAAAGAAACAGCTCGTTTTTCTTTTTACTCTTTTTATGTTGTTTTTTAAACATTTGTTAATGTATATATTAATTATTTTTTAATTTTTATCATTTTTTAACTTTTTAAATTTTGGCCATTAGGCATTTTTTAATATAAGTTAAAAATGAATCATATAGAATTCCAATATTTTTTTTTTTTTTTTTTTTACATTTTTTGCCAATTTTTTAGGTGTTTTGCTTTTGTTATAATTTTCTTGTTTATTTGTTTTTTTACAGACTTCAAAATTCGAATTCGACCCCTCGGGGCTTGTGAGGTTAGGTTGTGCGATTTTTTTTTCTCATCTGGTTCTATGTGTGTCAATTGGGGGGGGGGGGGGGAAAGGACTGCCCCTATATTTTTAAGAAATCGTTTTATTTGCTATTTTTATTTTATTTTTTAAATACATTGTTTGGTATTTTCGTTAAAAAAATTGAAAAAAAAAATTACCCCTTTTATTCTTTTCTTATTCGTTTTGATGATATGTGAACTATGATCTCTTATAAACATACCTTGGTCAGTACCACAACCGGAGTCCAGTTTAAAGGAGCCAGAGCCAAGATCGAGTTGCTGAGAAAAGAACGTAGGAGCCGCTACATCAATATTTTCTTGTGAATTGATGAAATGGTACTTGTAGAATTTCCAAAGAATTCATGTTCAGGCAACACATCCTCAATTTCTGGACACCAATATGGAAAAAGAAATTTTACATTCTCAAAAGGTAAATTTTGCCTATTAGTTCAGGTATATCTTCAAAGTATATATTGAGTTATTTTATTCTGTTTATTTCAAAATGAAATTATAATATTTTCAGAATTAAAGTAAATCATGACACTCAAATTTTTTATGAGATTTTAAAGATACTGATTTTATCTAGAACTAATTTTAGCTAATCAGAACTATTCACGGAATTTTTCGGCAAATCAGAATTTTTTTTTTTGAAAAAGATGATTGTTACAAATTAGGCTAGCTAAATCTCGGCGTAAGTTAAATATCATTGTGGAGGGGCCTTTAAAAAGAGTGTCTAATTTTTTTAACAGTTTAAATATAATAGTAAACTTATTTTTTATGATTCTTAAATTTTCCACACCTTTCATTTCTGGTGGATTAAATTTTGAAGACACAACATTAAAGAATGATACTGTTATAACCAACTAGAATATAAAATTTAGGTGGGTGGTAATATTGTCGTCATTGGCTTTCATTCACAAAAACTAAGACATGGGGAGGGGGGACATTGTCTTTCTTTTTAAATGAAAAAACCAAAATAAGGGCGTTTTCATTGAAAATAAATTAAAATAATGTATATAAAAAATCTAGGGGAGAGGGAGGGGGGTAGAAAATATCAGAAGGAATGTAATGCTGAAGAGAAAAAAGGCACGATTTATATATTTGAGAGGCTAATGTCGTATTTTTACAACATGGTCTAAAATTGACAATTTTGAATAAATAGTGCAAAAACATTTTTTTTTTCCCAATAGTCTGACCTAAAGATTGCATGGGAGGCATTGGAGATTTGTCCAAGTATTCGTTCCTATAGTGGCCTGTCAGGGGTTAATGAAAGATATGTTCATTAATCTAATGTTAATTGAATATGTATTTTTCTTGAAAAAGTCTCAATATTTTTTTTCTGAAATTGACACAATAAAATTATCTGTACTGAAAAAAACTGTCTAGATAGGTAAATAGTTTTGGGAAATTATTGTAGATTCATAATTTTTGGAAAAACAATTTTATTATAAATTACATCATAGGTCTGATCTTATCGAAACTATGTTCTTATGAGATCGTGAGTAGGCTCATTGATGAAATCGTACAAAATTTCAATTAAAAATAAATTGCATAAATCAGAATAACTTAGGAGAAAGTGCAAAACAGGCTTTTCCAGTCAATCATTCTGAATTAAACTTGCAGCAGAGACGGTTTTATTGGGAAGGGCAGAGGGGGCACTTTCACCAGGGGCAGAAGTTTTAGGGGCTAAAAATTTCAAATAATCTTATATTTATAATTGTCTTGAAGTTTTGAAAATGTATTTTTAGTGAAATAAGGTAGAGGGCACAGTTGGCAGTAAGTATAAGCAAATTGAATCCTACATTTTAATTTTCCTCATATCTTTTCCCATATACAGCAAGAAAATTTGGATTTAAATAAATGAATAATTTTGCTAATAAACAAAAATTTTGTTAATAAATGAATTTTTTTTTTTTAATTTAGACTGAAAATTTTTAGGAGACAGGTGGGAAGGGGGGCACTAATCAAGATTTTGTCCAGCGCACAAGATAGGACAGAGAGGCCACTGACTCAAAGAGGATCAATCAACTAAAACCAAAAGGAATTGTGTTTTTAAAGCTGTAGTAATTAAAGATTAAAATAAAATCTAGTTTGGAGATAAATCACTTCCCAAAAGCTTCATAAAAGTAACTCAGTCAACCTTGAAGTTTGCCAAAATGCATTTCTACTATCTCTATCTACTATTTCTACTATGTATACAAAAAAGATTTACTTGGTAATTGTAATCAGTTATGCTAGTCATGAGGAGCTCATTGTCAAACAATATTCAACATACCTTCCAACTGCATACGCTTCAACGCCGGCTGGAAAATGCTGAACAGAGTTTATTTCTGTTTTTAAATACACAGCGAAGGGGTCCTTTGTAAGATATGCTTCACACCCTCCAAATGGCTTATCACTGCCAGAGAGGGAAGTAGCTACGATATCTAAAATCAAAATAAAAGAAACCATAATAATCAAATAAAATGCAAATACCATAAAAATAGAGATACCTGTTATCTGTCTTTTTGACAGTGCTAGAATGTCGCAATTTTTCCAAGCATTTTTGGGTGATTTTTTTTTTAGTTTTACTTTTTTCCAAAATCTTAAAGGGACCACTAATTTGTCGGTTGAGCGTAAAAAAAAGAGAACAAATCAAAGAGAGTTCAAACAACTCAAACAAAACACCAAAGTGAATAGTACAGCATTAGTCCAAAGTATAGCGAAGCAACAAATTAGTTGCAAAACTTACAGGGTTCACTCTTTCTGTCCGATTTTTGCACACGGGAAGATAGGAAGAAGAAGCTTTTCAGCCGACGGTAAGCTTCACAGACATTTCCAAAGGAAAGTGTGGAAAATCTAGCCCCAAAAAGCACACTTTTTGGCTGTTTCAAATCAAAACTTAGTTTGATCATAGCTTGACAGTTATGTGAACAGATAAAACATTCTGAAAGCTCATATAAATAGCCTAGGTATAAGCATATTGTGACGAATAATTCCATTATTTCCAGCCCCCTTGGTGGCTATCAGTATTACTGGAATTGAAACTTAAAGAAACATTCTTCAAAGAGTTTACCTAAACGTAACGGAGAATGTCTT
>NW_028300612.1:0-20703 GCF_049724085.1 Artemia sp. Qi Xiang Cuo
GTAAAGTCCACTGTCAATACTCAGCTCAAAGCAATTAAATATGAGGGAGCAGTGGTGCCAAACGTGGTACAATTGTACTATTTTGGTACATATCACCTCTACTGGTACAATATAGTACAATCCCATAAAATATGGTACATTTTACAAAATTATGGTACAATGTGGTACAATTCAGTATTTTTGTACCTATGCCTGTATTCTTTGATCTACAAATATTTTATTTCATCCTGATCTGTTCGGCATAGTCAAGATAAGAGACAGACAAGCAGTCAGTCACTATTTTCCTTTTTCCGTAAACAGACACTTAACTTCCGGTGTCCAAACGTCGACAAAAACATCTTTCTGTGTATCAAGTCTTACCGATTGAAACTGAAGCTATAATGACACATGGATTCGTGATGGTTGAGAATCTATCAATACTCAGCTCAAAGCTGAGGTACTCCTTCGTACCTCAATGTGGTACGTACGTACAATACGTACTTCGTACATATAGTGGTACTCCTTCGTTATACATACTCTTTTATATACTGCTAGTTTGGCTAATGCTAATGAAATAAAATAAGATAAATATATAATAGTTTAGAAACAAATTTGGGCTATATATTTGCGCATTAGATGGGGGGGGGAGGGTGTGGCAAAGCATAGCATATATTAAATACGTAACCTAACCTAGGTACCTCCCCCCCAAAAAAAACAACAACACTTTAAATATTTTATACGCAATTAATATATATATATATATATATATATATATATATATATATATATATATATATATATATATATATATATATATATATATATATATATATATATATATATAGTGGTACTCCTTCGTTATACATACTCTTTTATATACTGCTAGTTTGGTTAATGCTAATGAAATAAAATAAGATGAATATATAATAGTTTAGAAACAAATTTGGGCTATATATTTGCGCATTAGATGGGGGGGGGGAGGGTGTGGCAAAGCATAGCATATATTAAATACGTAACCTAACCTAGGAACCCCCCCCCCCCAAAAAAAAAACAACAACAACACTTTAAATATTTTATACGCAATTAAAACCACGCTATACATTGTATTTCTCTACAGCGGTGCCTCGAATCATCCCGTAAGAATGGGTTTTTCGTCTCGTCTAGAATTTGACATATATCAAAGGGAAGGTATTACGAAGTAGTACCAATATTATTATATGTGACATAATATTTTGTGCAAAGAAACCAGTACGAAAAACCCGCCAGACGGGTTAAATGCAAGAGACCACGTTAGAGAAATGCACTGCAAAAAGTTGTTTTAATTGCGTTTACGATATTTAAACTGGTGTTTTTGGGGTTTAGGGGGGGGGGGAGGTACGGAGGCTAGGTTAGGCTAGGTTACATATTTAATATATTATATTCTTGATCAAAACTCAACACGTTGATCTTTACTCTAAAGTTTTTTAGAAGTTTTAAAAATACATCTAACCCTATCGTTCTAACTTAAAAGTCCTTGCATCTCACGAGTCATTCTGAAAGAATTGGAACAAAATTCAAACTTTAGCGTAAAGAGCGAGATGTTGAGGAGGGGGTAACCCCCTTTATATACGTAATAATTTCTGTCTTTTTTAAGTTTTGATGTTGCTCCTCACTTTCAGTTGAAAAAACTTGTTTTTTTTTAACTTCTGATCGTTTTTAAATAATGCCAGGAAATCTGGCCCCACCTCCACGGAGAAACCCACTCCCCACGGAAATATCCTCTAGACATTTCGATCCCGGTGAAAATTTACCCCGGACAATTACTCTTAACCACTCCGCGCCTAAAATTGAGACGGAAAATAGAAAGCAAGACATAAAACAAACTTTGTATAAGAATTCTGGCAAATTCCCCCGGTGCATATGTAAACCTCTATTGTCGCCACTCTGTAAACCTCTTTTTAGTTCTTTCCATATACCCTTATTGTATTGGCAGATTTAATGGTTTACGTAAATTCCAAAGATAGACGATAAACGTTGGTACATGGTCTTTATTAAATAACATGAGAATACACATAGAGAAAATAAGGTAGCACAAGAACAACAGTAGTAAAGCATTAATAGATACAGATCGTGATTGTGTAATTTGTCTTACCTCCCGCCTGAGGCATGGATATGTGTGTGTATTTTCAAGTAATTCGATTACCAGGGTCTTTTGCCTATTACAATGAACCCTACATGGCTTGGTAGACATGCTTTCTATTATTAAACCCATTTTTTGTGTGTCAGTCGATTAGAGAAAGTTGGTGGTTAGTCCAATATAATAACTTGATTGGTCGGTTTTCTAGGTTTTTTTTTTTAAACTTGGCTAATAGGTTTTAAACCTATTACTACGAACACTACATGCATTCCATTTTTTGGAACTAGGAGCGAGATTGTGTGATGCTATCAGACTGGTTTCGTTTCATGGGTTCATTAATAGAACGACTAATGTTTTTGAAAAGGGTAATTACGTCTTTAGTTTACGAGTAGAAAAATGTTTCACTACAGATAAGGCTATTGTGTTTTTCTGAACTTTCTGAGGGGGGATGGCGATGGTAACTATTTAGTTTAAGAAATTAGTTTACGAGTACAAAAATGTTTCACTACAGATAAGGCTATTGTGTTTTTCTGAACTTTCTGAGGGGGGATGGCGATGGTAACTATTTAGTTTAAGAAATTAGTTTACGAGTAGAAAAATGCTTCACTACAATGGTATGTGTTAAATACTCGGGAAACGTATGAGTAGAAAAAATGCTTCACTACAGATAAGGCTATTGTGCCTTTCTGAGGGAGGAGGGGGTAACTTTTTAGTTTAAAAAATTTGTTTATGAATAGAAAAACGCTTCACTACAGATAAGGCTATTGTGTTTTTGTGAACTTTCTGAGGGGGGAGGGGGGTAACTTTTTATTTTAAAAAATTTGTTTATGAATAGAAAAACGCTTCACTACAGATATGGCTATTGTGTTTTTGTGAACTTTCTGAGGGAGGAGGGGGTAACTTTTTAGTTTAAATAATTCTAGGAGGAATTAGGTTTTGTTGGATGGTATGGAAAAATGGTACGTGTTAAATATTCGGGAAACATACGATTAGAAAAAATGCTCCACTACAGATTAGGCGTTGGTTTTCGTCTGAGGAAGGAGGGGGTAACATATGAGTTTAAAATATCTGTTTACTTGGAGAAAAATGTTTAACTAAATAATTGTCTATTGTGTTTTTGTGAACTATCTGAGGATGGAAGTGTAAGACTGTTAATTTTAATATTGCTATAAAGAAATGGTTGGTGTTGGATGGTAAGGAAAAATGGTACGTGTTAAATATTCGGGAAATATACGAGTAA
Organism: Artemia sp. Qi Xiang Cuo; assembly: GCF_049724085.1. Lineage (NCBI taxonomy): Eukaryota > Metazoa > Arthropoda > Branchiopoda > Anostraca > Artemiidae > Artemia > Artemia sp. Qi Xiang Cuo. Next base: position 3,336 of record NW_028300612.1, read on the forward strand.
AAAAAATGCTTCACTACAGATAAGGCTATTGTGTCTTTCTGAACTTTCTGAGGGAGGAGAGGGAAACTTTTTAGTTTTAAAAATTTGTTTACGAGTAGAAAAACGCTTCACTACAGATAAGGCTATTGTGTCTTTCTGAACTTTCTGAGGGAGGAGGGGGTAAATTTTTAGTTTTAAAAATTTGTTTACGAATAGAAAAATGCTTCACTACAGATATGGTTATTTTGTCTTCCTGAGCTTTCTGAAGAAGGAGGGGGAAACTTTTTTAAATAGTTCTAGGAGGAATTGGGTTTTCTTGGATGGTAAGGAAAAATGGTACGTGTTAAATAATCGGGAGACATACGAGTAGGAAAATGCCTCACTACAGATAAGGCTATTGTGTCTGTCTGAACTTTCTGAGGGAGGAGGGAGTAACTTTTTAGTTTAAAAAATTTGTTTATGAATAGAAAAACGCTTCACTACAGATAAGGTTATTGTGTTTTTGTGAACTTTGTGAGGGAGGAGGGGGTAACTTTTTAGTTTTAAAAATTTGTTTTTGAATAGAAAAACGCTTCACTACAGATATGGCTATAATGTTCATTTACAGACCAGATTTCTACTTCATATATTTTTTGATAACTTGATAGGTGATTTGAATAAAAGGAATTCAAATATTTTGTCTATGAAATAGAAGCTAACTCAATTTGCAAAAAGGTATTCCATTTTGTAAAACTCTGATCTGATTGAATTTTCGCTGACAATGAGATCTAATCACTGCTAAGCCTATTGTTACTGTGAGAGAGTTACCCGATTTACAGCTTTGTGTTAACTGACAGACCTCCAAATACGAACATTTTGAAAAGCAGACAAAAAATAACAAAATTTGCACTTTACTGAAAAATACAAGTGAATATTTTTTTTTTGCAAAAACTGAATTTTGTTTCTAAACTATTACATTCGTGTGGTTTTTCTTTACTTAGTGCTCATTAAAAACGAAGCTTTTGTTTTAAATAAGTAGTTTTTGTATCTGTTAAAAGAGCTTTAAGGGGTTTGAGAGACTCTGTTGCCTGATTCCGTGTGGTTTTTCTTTACTTTGTGCGCATTAAAAACGAAGTTTTTTATTTAAATAATTATTTTTTGTATATGTTAAAAGAGCTTTACGGGGTTTGAGAGGATCTGGTGCCTGATAACATTTTGTTTTTCTTTACTGGGTGATCAATTAAAACGACTTTTATGTTTTATAAATTATTTTCTTGTAAAATTTAATTGAGCTTTACGTGGTTTTTTAGTCAATTTTTCCTGAGTAAGTGTTGTGTTTCTTTAAATAGTTCTCATTAACTCGATATCCTAAAAGTTTTTAATTCAAAATCTATTTAAACTTCAAAAATTTTCAGCTTTATTTATTTTTCTTCTTTTTGTACATAACTTAAAATGTCAAAATATTCTTAGAGTTCCGACAATTGCACTCTGTGATTGGTCGGAGACACGACTTGAATATCACCCCAATCTTCTATGATAGGTTAATGAAACTACCTCATCTCTTGCATGTCTTAAATCAGTATTTTTTACGCAGTGGAACGATAAACACATAAGCCATATCTTTAAAAAAAAGTGAAGATGGAGCATTTTAATAAAGTGTGTTTACATAACAAGGTTATTGTAGCATTGAATGCCGACAAAGAAAAGTTTAATGTGGAAATATATACCCTGAATTGGTATATATAGCCTAGGGGGGGGGGGGAGAAAATTCAATTTGACAAAAATGATTATTAAATTGGTTTAGAGGAAAAAAATGGCAACAAGTATCATTTTTAATTTTTTTTTAAGTCACTAATTTTATAATGGGTGAGATAGGGAATGATCATACTGCTAATTCTATAAACTGTGCTCGGAACTGAACAGGAAGCTGATGCAGAAGGTTGTCAACCCCTGAAATACTAGGCTATAGCCTACTAATACTAGGCTACGCTTGCTAGATACACTACACTTGATAAATCACTGATGAAGCCTGAAACACGCTGGCAAATACTGATATATGCTGGATGTATGAGATAATGAAATTAGCTTGTTGGCTTTTGAGGGATCATTCTATCCAGATACTTTCCCTCGACAATAGCGTTTTCTACTTAGGGCATGTATCTTGTACTCTTATGATGGCGTTGCTAACCGAGAAAAAAAGAAGCGAAAAGGCAACTTCGAACTGATATAGCTGCTGATGCAAGCGTCTGACACCGGTATTGCGGGCCTTCTCGGGATCAGCAGGTCATGCTCTGTCCTTTGGTACAGAAAAATCTTGGTCATTTCACTGACCACTCACAAACTGAAATAGAGCACATTCCTTCGGTTGGGTCCCAGACTATATGTGGAAAATCAACAAGTGCACCATACCTTTATTATTTTGTTATGTTTTACAAAGTGTATAATGACTGAAAATATTGCAGGAAACAAATTTGGTCATGGCAAAAACTGTTATGATTAGTTTTAAAACCTTGAGGAGCATAAATGTTATGATAGATAACTTGATGAAGAATAGATTAATATTTAATTTAATATAAAAGATAGACTTATAAAAATAATATAATTTAGTTGTCAGATGATTAAATATCAGCCGTCTATTGACAGTTTTTACAAGCTTATTGGAAGACAGACGCCTCAGAATAAAATTTTATGAATTGACAAGGATCAGTCTCCAAATCCTACATGCTATATAATTGAAAATTATTGTAGCCAACAACCAACAACGAGCTCCCAGAATGTTAATGGTTGTCTAGTTAGGAGAACTTCAGAAACATTGAGAAAAAGAAAAAGCATGGCCATAGTTAGTAATAAAACCAGTGAAGAAGAATCTCATACATACTCATCTATATTCACCAATATTAGAGAACAGTACTCTGAAATGGAAGTTTTAGATCGAGACAAAAATATAAGAAGCAATCTGGCTCTTGGGAGTGTTATTGCAGATTCAGAGTTGAGCCGGTCTGCGAGCACTGCTGTAGCAAGGGAAGAAGAAAGTCAGTCTAATAACTCAACTGCAATTAGAAACGGTTTAAAAGATGACGAAACACCTTCAGTTAGTTACTGATGATGCAGAATCACACGTTATGGCTGCTGGAGCTAAGAAAGCTACTACAAGGAAGCAGAATGACAAAAAAAAACTTACCCCAAACTCGAATATTGACATTGAGGGTAAATAGTACATCGGAAAAGGGCACACTGGGCAGCCTTGCTGTATTCTGTGTAATATCGAATCATCAGGTAGCCGTTTTCAAATTGTGTACCAACTGAGAAATCCTTCTCGTTTTAAAAAGGTGTTTGCAACGCTCAGTAGTGCTCACGTCCTCCAATTCTCAATACATAGTGTAGAAAGGAATGACAGACTTCTAAGAAGTCAGAAAATCTGGCATGTCGAATTGACTTTAAGTGGATTTCTAGCAAGGCATAACTTGGCAATCAATATTGTGAAAGAGCTTCCCGAAACCTTAAAAAGAGCATTTCCTGACTCGGATATTGCAAAGGGTGTTCAGTGTGGCCGTACAAAAACTACACATGTGATTAATAAAATAATTAGAGAAGTAGCTTATGTGGACTTGTGCAACCTGATGAGAAAAAAGTTTTTTTCGGTAATCATTGATGAAAGTACTGATATGATTTTTTCGAAAAGCCTAATTGTTGTTACTTGTCAGGTCACCAAATTGACCGAAGCTCAGAATTGTAGATCAAAAACAGTTGTGAATGAAAAAATCTTGCAATTGGTTGAAGCAAAACCGCGCATAGCTAAAGAGCTGTAATTAGTGTAAACGAAATTTAAGCTTAAAAGGATTGGAATGCCAAAGCAAAGTCTGATGGATTCTGCATCAAATAATCCATGTTTGATCATGTGAGTGCAAAGTAGTGTTCAAGCAAAGCTTTTGCTTGATATACTAAATCTATTTGTTCTTGGGTGTAACCAATCCTCGATCTTTTTGTATTCCAGTGCATCAAGTCGTAAGATTCCTTGAAACGCCGAAGAATTCCATCAATACGACTACGATTACAATAACAGAAGCCCAAAAAGGGCTTGTGAGTTTATTAAAGTGCAGAAGTTCATGGAGGTAGAAGAACACAGAATTCTGTGCCATGTCACAACTAGGTGGCTTTCCCGACTTCCAGTTATTATGCGTTATCTCGAACAATAAGATTGTTTGATACTTTTCTTCCGGAGTGAAAGCTTTAAAGAAGGAAACAAGCCAGCCAAAGCCATAGTTACACTCGAAAAGTAGGTCTCCCCTACATTCAAAGTTTATTTTGCTTCTCTGGCATATATCCTACCATTTGTTACTTAACTCAATCGGTTGTTTCAGTCACAGGATACCCGAATTCACATCTTGTACATTCAAGTTATAGAGCTCTATAAAGCGATTATCAACCATTTTATGAAGCCAAACAATGTGAAGACGACAGAAGCACATTTGATACAGCTCAGGGACCCACAACACTTTCGACACATGAAAAAAGTAGACTGTGGTAGTCGTGTAGAGGTTATATTTATTAACAACAAAATTTCGTTATCAGCTGCAACTGCCTTCAAAACTCTTTGTACGGAATATATGATAGAACTGAGCGAAGAAATTAGGAAAAGGTTTTACAGTTCAAAATACTCGTCGGTTAAAAACTTAGACAGAGTGGACCCAAAGATAGCTATGTCTCCTGACCACTCAAACTCAAGCATTGTCCCACGACTTGTCCAGTTTCCAAATTTGGCAAAGGAAAATAATGTACAAAACATTGGCAAAGAATGGAAAAGGCTGCCATTTTGCGCTGATCTCAAGAAATGTGCACATTCTGACCCAGTTTATTTCTGGTTTAAAGTACTAGAACGATTGTGATGTCCCTCAATTCAAAAGTTTCTCGTTCTTGGGTGAGTTCAAGATGATAATACTTCTCCTAGTGTAGTCTTTTGCTTGTGCCGAGAGGGCCTTTTCAACCATTAATTTAAACAAAACAAAGCTGTAAAACAAACTTGCATTAATTACCCTAACTGCCTTTCTCGTGACTAAATAGTTTTTAATCAATAACAGGAAAGCCTCCGTGATCATAATGTCTTACCCCAACTGTCGATACACAGAACAGGGGTAGGCCTATAGAAATTCTGCAAATGCAAGTGCAACTATGGCTTCTGACTCATATAGTGATGTTTAATGTCATATTTCTAATCATTTTCTGATGTATAGCTTTTGCAGTATAGAGTAGTTGGAAACTCAGATAACCCAAAGCTTATAAAGCCAGTTCCAGTTTTAAAAATAAAAGATGCCGTTATGGTGATTAAAAAAATAGTGAACGACATGGCCTCTATTGTACTATTCGTGGGGATATATCAAACTCGACCTTACAAGGTGAGTGGAGTATCTTTTAAAGGCATTTTGGAGAAAAATATTGTTTCAACATTACAATCTCCAGTACGTGTTAACTAGACCATAGCCCCCAAAGTCATTTCTTTAATCAGTCTCAATTTAAAATGATTGTTTTTCCTGTATTGTTTGTAGTCGGTAGCTTATATTAGGGGAGGGCTACAGGAACGATCCTCCCCTCTATCGAGATCTTCATTAAAGGGATTTTTATGCAAACTATTAAATGGAAAATCAGGTCTCAGCAACTGCTTTTCGGCAATATACTGTAAGAATACAAGGTTAAAATGCAATTTTAGCCCCTGATTTGTATTATAATCTTCATTTTGGATCAATTTCAAGTGGTGCTATAAATGGTCCCAAATGACCGAAACGACTATTGTTGGCCTCTAGAAAATGTTTCTATAGTGATATATGTTACTCCGAACAATTTCTTCAAGTACTGTCAGGAGTAATGTACTGTATTATAATAGAAAGAAAAACAAAGGAATGGAGAGAGAAAGTGAATGAAAATGTCTCATAAAGAAAGAAAAACTAGCAAAAATTGGGTTTTTAAAGGCCAAATGAAAATACTGAAAAAACACAACAAAGCGAATATTTCGAGATGACAAACGCCACTCTTCTTCAGCGCAAAACGAAATAATGTATCCAAGGAAAGTGCCGAAGAAAAAACCAACAAAAAACAAGCGCGGAAAATCAATGTGAAAAGAACCAAAAAACCAAAAACTTAAAAGAAGATTAAAGTTCAAAAAAGCCAAAAGTTATAAGAATTAAAACCAAATACCTAACAACCATAAAAGCGAGTTATTCGCCAATATCCGCGATTTGCACAAAATCCAAAAAAATATTCGCTTTGTTCTGTGTTTTCAGTATTTTCATTTGGCCTTTAAAAACCCATTTTTGCTCGTTTTTCTTTCTTTATATTATGTCAGGCCAATGTGGTTTAAGAAATTATCTTTATGAAAATTTCTTATGCAAAATTTTCATAGATAGTAATTTATGTCACCGACGATCCGCGTGTTACGCTTCGCGTAACACGCGGAGTTTCTTAGGAATTTCAAATGTGACAGCTCAGGGATGCCAAAAAAAAGGAACACGCAGAAATTACGTTTAGGGATTATTTGGGCGAAACCGTTTTAGACATTTTAGGGGATTATTTGAGCGAAACAGTTAGAGACATTTTAGAAGATGATTTTAGAAGATGATTTAGAAGATGATTGGGGGTGAAACTCTGTGGTCGTTATAATACACAAGTTCTATTTGAACAGTGTTGTGAGGTCCCCTACCCCAACAACCCCCCTACCCCAAAAGACCCTGACCTCCCCTCTACCCCAACCCCGAAGGAACCCCCTGCCACCCCCCAAAAGGGCCCCTAGCCCCCAAAGGCGCCCGAACCCCCAAAGGCCCCCCCGGGTTCCTCAAAGGCCCCCCGCACCCCCAAAACCCCACCGAGGCCCTCCCTTCCTCCCTCGTGTATTGAATTTTCGAAAGTTTTCCTAGACTAAAGTTCAAAGAATTAGGAATTATACATTAATATTTAGGTTTTTTCTTTAACACCTTAAAATAGAATTTTTGCTTAAAGTCTTAGCTTAGTTTTATTTAGATTAGAAGCTTAGTGTAGTTATAGTTAAGAGTTTAGAGTTTTAGCTTAGAGTCTTAGCTTAGAGTTTTTGTTAGAGTTCTAGTTTAGTTTTAGTTAAGACTTTAGAGTTTTTAGCTTAGAGTCTTAGTTTAGATATTTTGTTAGAGTTATAGTTTAGTTTAGTTTAGTTTTTTTTTTAGTTTAGTTATAGTTTAGTATAGTTTAGTTATAGTTTAGTTTATTTTTTGTTAGATTTTAATTTTAGTTAAGGGTCTTAGTTTAGAGTTTAGAGTTTTAGTTCAGAGTCTTGGAGTTTTAGTTAGAGTTTTAGTTAAAGTTATATTTTAGTTAACTTTTAGCTAAGAGTTTAGAGTTTTAGACCATAGTCTTTTATTATATACTTAGCTTATAGTTTTTTTTTTAGTTTTATTTTAGTTTAGTTTTAGTTTAGAGTTCTACCTTATAGTCTTAGCTTAGAGTTTTACTAAGAGTGGAAGTTTAGTTTAGTTATAGTTAAAGGTATAGAGTTTTAGTTTAGAGTCATAGCTTAGAGTTTTATTTAGAATTCTAGTTTAATTTAGTTTTAGTTAAGAGTTTAGAGTTTTACCTTAGAGTCTTAGCTTAGAGTTATAGTTAGAGTTTTAGTTTAGTACAGTTTTAGTTAAGAGTTTAGAGTTTTATCTTGGAGTCTTAGCTTAGAGTTTTAGTTAGAGTTCTAGTTTAGTTTATTTTTAGTTAAGAGTTTAGAGTTTTACCTTAGATTCTTATCTTAGAGTCTTAGTTAGAGTTCTAGTTTAGTTTAGTTTTAGTTAAGAGTTTTCATTTTTACATTAAAGTCTTAGCTTAGAGTTCTTTGTTAGAGTTCTAGTTTAGTTTAGTTTTCGTTAAGACTTTAGAGTTTGATCTTAGAGTCTTAGCTTAAAGTTTTAGTTCTAGTTTAGTTTAGTTATAGTTAAGAGTTTAGCGTTTTATCTTGGTTTCTTAGCTTAGAGTTTTTGTTAGAGTTTTAGTTAGAGTTCTAGTTTAGTTTTAGTTCAGAGTTTAGAGTTTTACCTTAGAGTCTTAGCTTAGAGTTTTATTTAGAGTTCTAGTTTAGTTTATTTTTAGTTAAGTGCTTAGAGTTTTAGCCTAGAGTCTTAGCTTAGAGTTTAGTTAGAGTTGAAGTTTAAGTTTAGCTATAGTTAAGAGTTTGGAGTTTTACCTTAGAGTCTTAGCTTAGAGTTTTTGTTGAAGTTCTAGTTTAGTTTAAGTTAAGAGTTTAGAGTTTTATCTTAGAGTCTTAGCTTAGAGTTTTTGTTGAAGTTCTACTTTAGTTTAGTTAAGAGTTTAGGCTTCTACCTTAGAGTCTTAGCTTAGAGTTTCAGTTAGAGTTGAAGTTTTGTGTAGTTATAGTTAAGAGTTTAGAGTTTTTAGCTTGGAGTCCTAGATTACAGTTTTAGCTAGACATCTAGTTTAGTTTAGTTTTAGTTAAGAGTCTAGTGTTTTACCTTAGAGTCTTAGCTTAGAGTTTCTGTTAGAGTTATAGTTTAGTATAGTTTTAGTTAAGAGTTTAAAGTTTTATCTTGGAGTCTTAGCTTAGAGTTTTAGTTAGAGTTCTAGTTTAGTTTAGTTTTAGTTAAGAGTTTTACCTTAAAGTCTTAGCTTAGAGTTTTAGTTAGAGTTCTAGTTTAGTTTAGTTTTAGTTAAGAGTTTTGAGTTTTAACTTTAAGTCTTAGATTAGAGTTTTAGTTTGGGTTGAAGTTTCGTTTAGTTTAGTTATAGTTAAGAGTTTATAGTTTTAGCTTAGAGTCTTAGCTTAGAGTTTTAGTTAGAGTTATTGTTTAGGATAGATTAGATTAGGTTAGCTTAGGTTAGGTTAGGTTAAGTGGCGCGCGCCACTTAACCTAACCTAAGCTAACCTAATCTAATCTATCCTAACCTAACCTAACCTCTCATGAAAAGCTAACCTAATCTAACCTAGCTTAAACGTGGAAAAACCTAACCTCTAACCCAACCTAACCTAATCTAACCTATGGTTTTGGTATTTCTATGTAATATTGTGGAATTTTGTGGTTATGCTAGTTTAGACTGAACTTCAACTCTAACTAAATCTCTAAGCAAAGATTCTAGGCTAAAACTCTAAGCTAAAACTCTAAACTAAAACTAAACTAAACAATAACTCTAACTAAAACTCTAAAACTTTTTTCCGCGCGAAGAAAAAAACACGAATTTTGAGAATGAACGATGACCGAGTTTAAGATCTCTTTTCTGGCTATTTCGAGTCTCTCAATTCCAAAAATGCGGTTATTTTCGTAATGTGGTTATGTTTCTATGCCATACTCTAACAAGAACTCATGCCCTCCCTATAACATTCCGAAGGAGATCATACGTTCTTGACTGTAAGTAATTAATAACCATTTTAGATCTCCTAAATAAGCTTTCAGTAAAAAAAAAAATCATTTATTCAACTCAAACAGCTTGACTTAAGCTACAAAAAAATAAGTCACAACAAAAGCTACAAAAAGTGCATTACTGATTGTACTGATTATCGCAACCTTTGCACGAACAGAGATCTGTGCATTTAAGGGAAGCTTTTGCACGAGTCTAAGAGTCTAGAGTTTTTTAGCTTAGAGTCTTAGCTTAGAGTTTTTTGTTAGAGTTCAAGTTTAGTTTAGTTTTAGTTAATAGTTTAGAGTTTTAGCTTAGAGTCTTAGCTTAGAGTTTTTTGTTGAAATTACTTAAAGTTGTAGTTTGGTTAAGTTTTACTTAAGAGCACAAATTTGAATTTGTGACTTAGTCGATTCTTCACATTTTCCGTAACACGTTCACCATTTTTCTATGCGATTACGATGAAAAATACAAAGTCAGAAAGCGGAAATTACTCAGAAGTGCATAGAGCGTAGTGATGGAAATGGTGGTAACTCAGTAACCAGAAGTTGGACTAAAAAAATAAGCTCATTTTTGGGATTAGGAGAGACAAATTTTTCACTCTGAAAGTTGGCTATTTTTTCCACTTCGAAAGGCCGTTATTTTTTCCCAAGCGGAAAAACGCAAAATGATGCGATAATCGTGTGAAAAAAAAGTTTTTCTGACCCCAGTCAGATTCTCAATATTTTTCTGCATGTTTGCGAAATTTCATGCTTTTACCATAAATGCACAAACCTGACGCTTATGTACCAAGCTATCTGTTTTAATTAGCAGGGAAGCATCTTAATGTATTTTGCAATTTGTTGTTTCGGTGTTCATATTTTCAATTTATGCAACTCATGCGCTAAAAATATATTCTCAAATTGAATCCTGGTTAAATATAATTTTAAAAAAATTCTATAGATGAACGTAAAACTAATAAACAGTTTTTATTGAAATTGTACAAGTGGAAATGTAATGTATAATCTATGTATCAATTAAAATAGTTTAATAATAAATCGTTTTAAATTATGTTAAAATTTTTGAACAATCCTATGAACAGAACCAATATAAAGTTTAACAATTTTTGAATAGTCTTAATAGTGAGATCTAGTTAACACCGGATTCACTAAATTGATGCTTCTGGTCAGGGTTGCTACCGACAGTAGGATTTTACTATATCTAATAAATTTAGAGGGTCTAGTAAATTTCCCGAAATCTAGGAAAAACTAGTAAAAAGTCATGATTTATAGTAAACGAAACTTTTTTTTATTTTCAATGAATTCACGGAAAAAAATTATCGTAAATATATGACAATTTTTGCTTGTCTGTCTCTTAAAGAGACAGACAAGCAGTCACCTATTTTCATAAACAGACACTTCACTTCCGGCGTCTAAAGGTTGACAAAATCATCTTTTTGTGTATCAATTTTACCAACTAAAAATGAATCTGTAATGACGCTTGAATTTGTGATGATTGGGAATCTATTGGAATCAAAACAAAACCACCCAAGGTGATTAGACGAGTCTCCTCAGTCTGAAAATTTTTATTGAGGACAAAGGAGCCTATATATATATATATATATATATATATATATATATATATATATATATATATATATATATATATATATATATATATATATATATATATATATATACGTGTTAAGAAACAGTTATCACTCCATAATATGCCAAAAAATTGTAGTTACCAAACTTTGAAAGCAGTGAAAGTTATCTTTTTTTCAGAATTGCATAAAATGATTCATTTTACTTGTAGATAGAAAGTTTATCATCCTTTCATCCTAGGGTAGAACTAAGGTAAATAGTAATATTTGTGGGTAGGGGCAATTGCGGGTGGGGCACTCGTAATTGAGTCAAGGTCTAAAGCAATGATATTGGTTGGATACATGAACAAACATTTATTGTTGTCAGATATTAAATAATCGTCCCATTGTTTATATTTGAGTCTCTTAAGTAAAATGGCCTCTGGCCACTATGTTCATTGACTGCCGTGAACTTGAGTGCTTCTTCTCTTCTGAATGACATGACAAATGGTTTCAGTATGCACAGGGGCGGATCCAGGATTTTTTTAGGGGGGGGGGCACAAAATAGGTTGATCCGAGAAAAAATGTTTTAGGGAGGGGGCAAAATAGGTTGATCCGATAAACTTCCGTTATGAGCAAGTTTAACTAACACAATCTTGAGTTTGCGTTAATTAAACGGAAGAAAACGATCTCGGAGGAAAACAATTCTCCGTCACGTTTCACAGTTGGACCTCAAAAATCCATGCAAATTTTGGAAAGCTTTGTCCCTTTTTAAAGACGCTGCTGGAAATGAACTGTTTCCATACTTGCCAAAGTTCTTTTTGACTCTCTGCAGCTTGCCCCATTCGAGTGCTGGAGCTGAGAGACAGTTCTCGATTTTGTCCGTCATAAAAAACAAAAATCGGAATAAGCTAAATATCTCGACTGTATAGAGAAATCTAAAGGAAAATAGTCAAACGGGTATCTGTCAATAGAGAAATGAATCACAAAGCGTGGTTTGTCATTGCGTTTTCGATATTTAAACTATTATTTTGGGGGGTTTAGGGGGGAAAAGGTACCAAGGTTAGGTTAGGTTACGTATTTAATATATGCTATGCTTTAGCCCTCCCCCCTAATACGCAAATATGTAGCCCAAATTTGTTTCTAAACTATTATATTTTCATCATATTTGGTTTTATTTCATTAGCATAAACCAAACTTGACTTCTCGCGTGGGTACCGGCTAATAGAACAGTGCTGTACTTATTTTTATGATAGGGGGATCGGATAAGACACTGTATCGTGTCTATGTGCTATAAATCAAATTTGCTTAATTAGAAATTGTAACCTAATATTAAAAATTAATTCGGAGTTCCTTTTCACGGAACTCCAAATTTACAAAGTTCCTATTTTTGTAACTTTGATGGCCCTGGACCATGTCTCAAGGGTCTGAACCACTGCTGAGCTATGGTTGTGAAGACGCATCACCTGCACCAATTAGTGGGTATCCTTTACAAGGTTGCAGGCTAAAATCCTTTACTAAATAGCAGGCTATCACTGCAACCGCTATCCAAAAACCTCTCTGACGAATTGGTAGATAGGAATTAAGCCCTTTTTACATAGGCCGTATTGAGCGCGGTTATATGAAACCATAACTGTTGTTATTAGCCTGGCATTATTGAAACTCACCAACCTTCTTTGTAATTTATTTTATTACCAATATACCCCCCTCTCCTATGCAGAGGCCTAGAAGCAACAAATATAACCTCGGCTTACTTTTTACCAAGTTTGGATGGGAGGTTTGCTGACAACAAGAATTTGAGAACCCTCTTGCCTCTTTCTTCACAAAAGTCATCGGGATTCTAAAAAGGCAAAAATCGGAGCTTTGCTGTTACTTCACTTGAATTTAAGGGAAACTCCTTCAGTCACTTTGGGTAGAAAGTTATTCACTAAAATATAGGGACCAACCTCCCTCCACCTAGGTAGAATTGGTCCCGGTATACCAAAAGACACAACTAGGAAACTCGCTTTCCCTTTCCATCAAGTTTTGTCTATATCCAACATTTTTTTCGTGTTGATGTCCTGATGGCAAGAATTCAAGGACTCTTTGTAAGGACGATACTCCTTACTCCCTACCAAGTTTCATTGGGACCTTGCAAACTTTTCTGATAACCAGTTGCTGGGGTTATCAAATTTTGGGAGCCTCTTCTACCACAAGGGTCGGTCCGGTCGGTTCGGTCTGGTGCCCTTTTTAAGTGACCAAAAAAATGGAGGGCAAATAGGCCCCCTCCCACGCTCATTTTTTCCCAAAGTCACCCGATCAAAATTTTGAGATAGCCATTTTGTTCAGCAAATTCGAAAATATTCTAAGTATGTCTTTTAGGATGGCTTAATCCCCCGAAGGTCCCGGGGGGAGGGCTGAAAGTTAGGAACGTTACCGTTAACATATAGTATTGGATATTGGGAAGTATACAGACGTTTTCAGGGGAGATTTTTCCTGGTAGTGGGGTGGGGGTTGGGGGGGGGGTCGGGGGTTATGTGGGAGGATCTTTCCATGAAGGAAGTTTTCATGGGGGAAGGGACATTGCTATGAAGGGGACGCCGGACATCCCAGCACTATTTAAAAAAAGATCAGAAATTAAATATAAAAAAACAAGTTTTTCAGCTGCAACAGCAGCAACATAAAAACTTTAAACGAACAGAAAATATTACACATATGATTGGGTTCACCCCCTAGTCAATACCTCGCTCTTTAATCTAAAGATTTTTTAGTACTTTCATAAGAGCTATTTATTCAAATTAACGACCTTTGTGATTAAGCGGTCATTTTTAAAGAATTGGAACAAAATTCGAACTTTCGCTTAAAGAGCAAGGTATTGACTAGGGGGCGAACGCCCTAATATACGTATTAAAAATATATGAATATAGAAGTTCGTTACGTAAGTTAATTCGTAAGTTACATATATTTATTACTAATAAAAACGTTCGTAAATAAAATTAAACAAGTTTCTAGAAAGCCATTTAACCAAATAAAAGTAAATTAATATGCAAATTTTGTTTTAATTATTCATGTACGGTGAGCCAAGATCAAAACCTGCATTTATTCAAAAACGTTCAAAAATTAAATATAAAAAAAAACAAGTATTTTTAACTGAAAGTAATGAGCAACATTAAAACTTAAAATGAACAGAAAATATTCCGTACATGAAAGGGACTGTCCCCTCCTCAACACCTCACTCTTTACGCTAAAGTTTGACTTTTTCACAACTCTATTTTTTTTAAACAATGAAAAACTTTAGCATAAAGAGCGAGGCATTGAGGAGGGTACAGCCCCTTTCATATACGAAATAATTTCTGTTCGTTTTAAGTTTTAATGTCGCTCCTTACTTTCAGTTAAAAATAACTTGTTTTTTTTTATTTAAAGACGGGTTTTTCATTGTGTCTTTCCCGTTTGACTGTAGCATCTCTTGTTGGACTTCTTTAGAGGGGCCCTGATAATGCGAAAGTACCGTTTTATCTTTATAATCCTTTTGGTGCCTGCTAAGTAAAAGGTCGCTAGCCGAACGTCCAAAAATAATCGTTGTCTACCGCTAGTTTCAATTAAAAGTAAGATGTATAAAAACAGCTGACTTTTGGAAAAGTAATTTTTAAAAAATAATAGAATTCGAAAAACATATATTTTGTATATTTATTTAAAACTGAAGAAAACGTCTCTGTCCCCCTTACGTTTTCGTGAATAGGCGCCTCTACTGAAAGACCTAACTGTGTTCGATTCTTGATCAGATTTTACAATTTCGTCATTTTCTTGTTGGATGATGTTACCTGCGGGTTTTAGCATAATATAACAATTATCTGTTTTTATCTCTACACTAAAAGACGTGGATGATTTTACTTTCCTTGATACTTATCGCCTTTAAGTCCGTATCCGCAGGGGGGGGGGGGGTACCAGGTCTGCACCCCCCTTTAAAATTTTTGTATGAGTCGTAAAACTGCATTCAAAGAAAACTTTTGATGCTTTTTATTGTAGCCCCCCCCCCTCCCAAACGAAAATCCTTGTTGCTCCTTCATAGCCATAAAAGATTAATTGAAATGCAGCGGATTTTTTCTTATTCTTTTTTCTTTAATTTAGTGTCATCCCCACTATGCGTTCGAAATTAATAGATACATCCAGCAATTAAGACTATTTTTACTAAGGTATCCTGACACTAGCACTATTCATATTGCATTCATTAAGAATATTTATGTGTCAGTAGGTAGAATAATTGATTATTTAGTTTGCAGTTCTATTCTGGTAAGTCTCTAGTCCCTCGCAAAGGAATCAATTTTTAGGTAGAAAATCTTATTTAGTATTATTCCTGTTCAGCCTCAATGCAAAACCTATTTTATGCTTATAATTAATATTTTAGAAGAATGGAGGTATATTATAAGAATTTCTTCGGCACGAATTGCTTTTGAAACAGCTATTTTATATTCATAAAATAGTAACAATGGGTTTTGGCTATTTTTGTATAGATCAAAGCTGAAAATTGATTAACATTAAGATCATACTTAACAGAATAAATTCATTAGTGTAATTGATTTGGTGTTGCTGGGAAAATGATGATTACATAAACCACGATGTTGAGCGGGAACGTCTTCCTCTGAGCGGGAAACGAACTGGATCTGGCTTATACCGGAATCTGGTCGTTAAGGATCGTTTCTGGCCGTCATTATTATGGCTGGGATGAGGTAGATGTGATCAGAGTGGTTGGAAATAACATTTATATCGTAGGTTTTTTAGTTGTACTAATTAATACACTTTTCCTTGGGGGTGAGGGATGTTCAGTGTATCTAAATGTGGTATATTTATTATCTCTTCTGGTTTAATTTAGTACAAACTTAAAATTGTGGTACAGGTACAATTTAGTATTTTTGTACCTATGTCTGTACTCTTTGATCTATGAATATTTTATTTCACCCTGATCTGTTCGGCATAGACAAGATAAGGGACAGACAAACAGTCACCTATATCCTTTTTTCGTAAACAGACGCTTCACTTCCGGTAACCAAAGGTCGACAAAAACATATGTCTGTGTATCAACATCAAGTTAACCGATTGAAAATGAAGCTATAATGACACTTTGAATCGTGATGGTTTGGAATCTAGTGGAATAAAAACAAAATCAACCACCCAAGTGGGAAATCTCCTCAGTTTGAAAATTTGTATTAAGGAAAAAGGAGCTTGCTGAGAGAAATTAAAAGTAAGAATAAATTTAAAATAAGGCGATATATATATATATATATATATATATATATATATATATATATATATATATATATATATATATATATATATATATATATATATATATATATATATATATATATGTGTGTGTGTGTATGTATATATACATATTTGAGGGGTTCAAACACAGTACCCTACCCCATGAATACAGCCTTGCTTCCGTATTCTTTTCAATTTTTCGTAACACCAATGCTTCAAAACCAACGCCTCTGACCACCGTAATTCTTGTGGCTTCTAGAATTCTATTTTGTTTCTGATCTTAGTCTTAATCTTCCTATTCTCCCAAACTATCCTCAACTGCAAAAAACATCTGTTTTTCTCCTTTTTTTTACATATTAAGCACATTGACCTTCCTTACTAATCAAAGATGTAGGGAGGGTTAAAATGTATGTTTCAAATTTAGGGGTGGGCAATTTTTTTAATAATAAAAATGAAATATGCAAGTTTAACTAATTCACACGGCGCAAACATTACACAAATTACAGAAATATATTTCCGTGTTCCTTTGCTAGCCTTATAAAACCTGACTTCAGATATTGATTTTAAAAAAAAGGAACTATCACAAGCCAAATGGGCCGAGCTCACATTCCGAATTAAAAAAAAACGAAAAAAAAAACACACAAAAAAGACCAGTAAGTGAAGACAAAAGAAAAAGAGATTTGACATCATAAGCTAAACATGGTTTAAAATAGAATGTCGTATAAAATTTGCTAAATAACTAAACAATGAATAAACATTCATTGAATACAAGGTAAAACCTTCAGTTGATAAATTTGGTAGAAAAAGATACATGTATATTTAAGTCTCAACACGTCAAAAAGATTAAAAACAAATAAGCCTATTTGAATTTATAAGGAAATTAAAATTTAATAAAAACAAAGAGGGGCTAATCCAGATAGCCCGATAGCCAACTATCTTTGGCTAGATAGCCAACTATCTTTGGCTAGATAGCCAACTATCTAGATAGCCAATCAAAAATAGTTGCATGTCAAGGTCTTTGAAGGCAAAACCTCAAAACGAAAAAGTTTAAATTTGTCAAACTTCGTAAAATTGGTTTCTGAAATCTTTTTACGATAATTTCTTTCTTTCACACTCTTAGTGACTGCTTTCGATAAAATGTCGTATAATTTTTTTCTCAAAATACAGGTAAAAAGAATTTTTATCTTAAGAAGACAAAAAATTATGTGATTCGTAAATTGGTCTTAAAAATACATGTTGAAAACCTCCTAA
>NW_028300612.1:21203-63782 GCF_049724085.1 Artemia sp. Qi Xiang Cuo
TGAAGAAGAGAACTTTTTAGTTAATAGTTATTTCATTATAAATCAATATTCAATAATTATTATTCACAATCAAAGATCAATTCTTGTTGATATAATTGCTAGAAGTAAAGTTTATTATTATTTAAGGAAAGCAAGCATTCTAACTAATATATTAAGACTAATATGTTCCTGCTTAAAAGAATTTAATAATAATATTAAAGAATGGGATATATGCCCATTTACTAGGATTTTAACATAATAAAATTAAGAAAGAGCAAGGAACACATTAGACTTACATTCTACATGCACACGAAAAGCTTGAGCAAAGCCCTAAAACCCAACTGACTTCTCTCGTCAGTCTCACCCTATATCAAAAGATATGTTCCCCTTATTTGTCAAACAAACGTAGCTAATTCAACCCGTCTAAGACAGTGTTTATCTTGCAAAATAAGGAAATTGTATACAGGGAAAGGATTACAAAGATAATTTTATTGTGTTCAATCCCCTGAAAGGGCATTGGCTTAAGCCGTATTCATAGAACATTTATATTAATTTTAAATTTATATTGACATTTATTACACACGACGAACTATCACGGATGGGTGTTTATTTGTTTGTTTTTTTTTTTTGTTTTTTTTGTTTGTTTTTTCATGGGTGATCGCATCGACCCAGTGGCCCTAGAAAATCTCGGGATGGCTCATTAGAACGGAAATTAAATGTTCTGAAGACCTTTTTAAGTGAAAAAAAAATAGAGGCCAACTTGGCACCCTCCCACGCTCATTTTGTCCCAAAGTCACCCTATCAAAATTATGATATATACATTTTGTTCAGCATAGAAAAATATAATCACTTAGTTTTTGAGGATGACTTAATCACCCCGTCCCGGGGGTAAGGGCCGAAAGTTATGAACTTTGCCCACGTTTTACTTATCTTAGGTTTACTTGTGAAGTATACATACTATTAAATGGTTCATTTTTGCGGTGAGTGGGAGGGGGGTCGGTGGTGAAGGGTGAGGATATTTAAAGGGAGGACGTATTAATTGTTTAAGGGAAATTACTATGCAATGGTCACAAGATTTCATAGCACTATAATAAGAAAGATCATAACTTAAATTAAAAAAAAAAAAGTTTTTAAAATTAAATTAAGGAGCAACATAAAAAAATAAAAATAAAATAAATTATTACGTATATGATTGGGTTCGCCCCCTTAGTCCATAAAACTTACGCTAAAATTTTATTAGTACTTTCATAAGAACTATTTATTCTAATTAACGGCCTTTGTGATTAAGAGATAATTTTTAAAGAATTGGAACAAAATTCAAACTTTAGCGTAAAGAGGAAGGTATTGACTACGGAGCGAACCCCCTAATATAAGCATTGAAAATATATGAATATATAAGTTCGTTACGTAAGTTAATTCGTAAGTTACGTATATTTATTACTAATAAAAACGTTCGTAAATAAAAATAAACAACATTCGAGAAAGCCATTTAACCATTTAAAAGTAAAATTAATATAAAAGATTATTTTTTATTATTCACGTACAATTAGAAAAAATAAAAACCTTAATTAATTAAAAAAATTTAATAAATTAAATTAAAAAAAAAAAAATTTTTTTTAAATGAAATTAATGAGCGACTTAAAAACTTAAAACTAACAGGAATTATTCCATATATGAAAGGGGGTGGCCCCGCCTCCCCGGGTCGCACGTTACTATAAAGTTTTAAAATTTATCACAACTATCCTATATTTTTTAACCAAAAAAAAAAAAAATTATCGTAATGTGTTATGCGTTGAGGAGGGGACAGCCCCTTTCATATACGGCCTAATTCCTGTTCGTTTTCAGTTTTTACGTCGCTCCTTACTTTCAGTTAAAAAAAACTTGTTTTTTTTTTCATTTAATCACTTTACAAAGCCTTCTGGCATTATAGTGTCAATTACTAGCTTATGCAATTTCTCTTTTTTTTTTGTTGCCCTGTTGGAAATACAAAAAAAGAAGAGAACTAAGAAAAGCAAGAGCTTCTTCTTTGTATATCCATTTTCATATTATTAAAAATGACGCAGCAGTGAGAACCACAGCGACACCCAAAAGAAATCTACTCTCTCTAGTACCTTGTATTGATCCTGTATCTAGTATCTTGTGATTGATCTTGTATTGATGATAATTCCTGTTCTTGATTTCTCGACGATGATTAGTGTTGACATATATTGAAATATCTAAAGCCCTCACTGTATCCTTTGATGATGTATACACGATTCTCGGTCAGTTCGTGTCTTGTGTTGGCTGTCGGAAAACAGCTGAAAGATTGTATGTACAGTTATATGAAAACTGTCATGATGCATTGCATCCACCACAAAATTCGTGGTCAAAAATGTATATTCACCTCTGCAACCATGGGTAAGTTATATCTCAACTACAGTTTGTTCTTTAGTTAATATGATTTCTTTTCCTAGATTAAAACCCAAGGTTTTGTAAAGAGAGCGATTACATTAATGACCCTGGTATTAAAGGCGCATGTGAGCCTAAAAACACACTTCAACTATTATTCTGTTTTTAATGTGTTATTACTCCTCATTTATTTTCTCCAATAATTCAAAGTGTATGCAAATATATACATATGGTGATGAATTACAAAACATTAGATATCGAAACTATTATACATCTTGTCCAACTTTGCAATAGTTCTTCCTTATATTTCCGATACAACAATCAATTTTTCACCCAAACAAATGGGCTCCCTATGGGTACAAGCCTTTCACCTTTTTTGGCCACTTTTTACATGGAATTTATTGAAACCTCCGCTTTAAATACTTTTCCTCTGAAACACCGCTTCTGGGGCCGGTTTGTCGATGATGTGATCTCTGTCTGGAATCACGGAGAGATAGAACTTAACGCTTTTTTACTTCATCTTAATAGTTTCGATTCCAACCTTCAGTTCACCTTGGAACTAGAAGATAATCATAAACTGCCTTTTTTAGACGTCTTAATCTTCAACAAAGCTCTCGGCCTTGAATATTCAATTTATAGAAAACCTACACATAATGATAGGTATTTGCATTTCTCTTCCAACCACCCTCCTTATGTAAAAAGAGGAGTAGTTATATCTTTAGTTGATCGCATCATAAGAATTTGTTCAAAGGCTCATATAATCCCAGAATTAAATTATCTGAAGGACATTTTGTTTTGCAATGGATATCCCATCAAGTTACTGGAATCCATCATAGAAAAAGACAAAAAAAGGCAGAAAAAGATTTATCATCTCCACAACCTCCAACGGATATCATCCCTTTAGTGGGTGATAAGAAAGTTTTTACTGTTTTGCCATATTTTCGCAAATTAGGTGACAAATTGCAAAGAACACTTAAAAAACATAACTTAAATGTTACCTTCAAAAATTCTAATAAAATCCAGAACTATTTTAACAGTGGTAAAGATAAAACGAGCCCTATTTTGGGCAGTGGTGTTTATAAGGTTCCATGTTCTTGAGGCTGTTTCTATATTAGAAGAACCCATCAGCAATTGAGGGAGAGATTGTTGGAACACAGGTCCTCAATCGACAAAGCTATGGAGCTATGCCAAAGGCCTGAGACTTTTGATTCCGCCTTGGCTCAGCATGTGAATGATAACCCGCACCATTTCGTTTTATTCGATAACACCTCCATTATTGCCCCTGTTAAAGGTCTCATCCAAGTTTTCAGGGAGGCAGTTGAGATAAAAAAGTACATTCACCGAAAGGTTGCTCTCAATAAAGACACGGGAGAAACCTATTTAAGCCCCATTTATAATGAACTAATTAATTCTGATCGTTTTTAATTAAATATTAAAAAAAATCACATTTTGCAAACTAACCTAATCTCTGATGATGTTTTACCTGGAAAGTGTTTAGCTTTTAAAAATGCTCTGTATAAATAAAAAAATTGAAGTCCCATTCAGTACTGTATTTTTTCATTCAGTTACCCTTTCACCGTTACATAGAGAGGGTCTTCGAATTTTATTTACGTTTCGTTTCAAGTTTTGACTTTTTTTCTTACTAGTATCCATGGAGTTTTATTAGTAATTTTGATGTTATTATCCTGCACTTAGGACGGTCAAGCGGAGGTCTTGACCGAAATATTTGCATTTTATTTCATATGTTTCACTGGCTTGTATAATCCTCGTTTTTCTCTTTTTTTATTATTGTTTCGTTGTATCATGATTAGCCAGTGTGGTCTTAGAAATTATTTACGACAAGCTTACGTGGAGCGCACGACCAAGTCTGTTCTTAATTATTTTGATTTTTAAAAAAAACACGATAATTTACTTAGCCATCAAGAATTTTTACAGAATTTTAGGTTTAATATAATTCTTCCAAAGTCTCTTCGTTTTAGATTAAATCTAGGCACGCAATCGGAACTAAAATTTAGTGATAGGGTTGGTTTTCAATCATTGAACCACACTTTAAAAGACCATAAAAACCGACGTGTTTTCCTTAGTAACATGATTTCTAAAGTTCGACATTTTTTACAGTGTAATCTCTCGTCACCAGATTTTCAACAGATTTCTAAAATTGCTCAGAGTTCTTTCCGTCACGACTTTTTTATGGCTAGAGCTCATTTATCAGAAAAGTTTTTAAAATTACAATACGAAAAATTTCAAAATTCCATACGTTTCCTCCCTAGATTCTGTCCTGGCCCGGCCATTGAGAACCTATCTTCGAAAGTTCTTACACCGGAAGAAATCCATATCTTGTCTAAGGGACCAAAATTTTGCTTGCCTCATCCACGAGTAAATTTCTCAGAGATAGTATCCAGTGTGGAGGCGGGTATATTTGGCTCAAGAGGTATTTTGGAGAATCCCGATTTACTTCGAGGGGAGGTTGTTAAGAATCTTCTTAACTTTACTCCTTATTCCTCAAATTCAGAAACTCGGGAAACACAAATTCTGGTAAATTTAAAAAAAGACCCAGACATCATTATCACCAGGGCTGAAAGAGGGAATAAAATTGTTATCCTTGATAAAATTTCATACAATAAAAAAGTTATGGATATTTTGTCCGACACTCACACTTATAAACGTATAGAGTCAGATCCCACCGACAAATTCACCCGTGAAGTACGAAAAGAGTTGGGAATTTTACAAAAAGAAAGACTCATTACTCCACAAATGTACAAAATGGTTTACCCTAAAGGGTGCTCCGCTCCTAAATTCTATGGTCTCCCAAAAATACACAAGGATGGAGTTCCTCTGCGCCCAATTGTGGCCTCTTATGGTTTGCCAGCTTCCAGACTGGGACAATGGTTATCCACAATATTTCGTCCTCTTGTGTTGACGCAAGCTTCTTACATTAAAAATTCAGTACACCTTGTGGAAAAATTAAAAAACCTTGATAGAAAAAAAGACACAATTTTGGCCAGTTTTGATGCCATTTCGATGTATACATCATGTGATATTAAAAAAATGTGAATTTGCTTTTCAAAAGAAACTAGAAGATAATATTGACCGGATGGATTACAAAACATTAGATATTGAAACTATTATGCAACTTGTTCGCCTTTGCAATAGATATTCCTTATATTTTCGGTACAACAATCAATTTTTCACCCAAACAAATGGGCTCCCTATGGGTACAAGCCTTTCACCTTTTTTGGCCACTTTTTACATGGAATTTATTGAAACCTCCGCTTTAAATACTTTTCCTCTGAAACACCGCTTCTGGGGCCGGTTTGTCGATGATGTGATCTCTGTCTGGAATCACGGAGAGATAGAACTTAACGCTTTTTTACTTCATCTTAATAGTTTCGATTCCAACCTTCAGTTCACCTTGGAACTAGAAGATAATCATAAACTGCCTTTTTTAAACGTCTTAATCTTCAACAAAGCTCTCAGCCTTGAATATTCAATTTATAGAAAACCTACACATAATGATAGGTATTTGCATTTCTCTTCCAACCACCCTCCGTGTGTAAAAAGAGGATTAGTTATATCTTTAGTTGATCGCATCATAAGAATTTGTTCAAAGGCTCATATAATCCCAGAATTAAATTATCTGAAGGACATTTTGTTTTGCAATGGATATCCCATTAAGTTACTGGAATCCATCATAGAAAAAAGACAAAAAAAGGCAGAAAAAGATTTATCATCTCCACAACCTCCAACAGATATCATCCCTTTAGTGGGTGATAAGAAAGTTTTTACTGTTTTGCCCTATTTTCGCAAATTAGGTGACAAATTGCAAAGAATACTTAAAAACATAACTTAAATGTTACCTTCAAAAATTCTAATAAAATCCAGAACTATTTTAACAGTGGTAAAGATAAAACGAGCCCTATTTTGGGCAGTGGTGTTTATAGGGTTCCATGTTCTTGTGGCTGTTTCTACGTTAGAAGAACCCATCAACAATTGGGGGAGAGATTGTGTGAACACAGGTCCTCAATCGACAAAGCTATGGAGCTATCCAAAGGCCTAAGACTTTTGATTCCGCCTTGGCTCAACATGTCTATGACAACCCGCACCATTTCGTTTTATTCGATAACACCTCCATTATCGCCCCTATTAAAGGTCTTATCCTAGTTTTCAGGGAGGCGGTTGAGATAAAAAAGTACATTCACCGAAAAGTTGCTCTCAATACAGACACGGAGAAACCAATTTAAGCCCCCTTTATAATGAACTAATTAATTCTGATCGTTCTTACTTAAATAATAAAAAAAATAACATTTTTCAAACTAACATAATCTCAGATGATTTTTTACCTGGAAAGTGTTTAGCTTTTAAAAATGCTCTGTATAAATTGAATTCCCATTCAGTACTGTATTTTTTCATTCAGTTACCCTTTCACCGTTACATGGAGAGGGTCTTCGAATTTTAGTTACGTTTCGTTTCAAGGTTTGAATTTTTTTCTTTATAGTATCCATGGAGTTTTATTAGTAATTCTGGTGTTATTATCATGCACTGAGGACGGTCAAGCGGAGGTCTTGACCGAAATATTTGCATTTTATTTCATATGTTTCACTGGCTTGTATAATCCTCGTTTTTCTCTTTTTTTATTATTGTTTTGTTGTATCATGATTAGCCAGTGTGGTCTTAGAAATTATTTAATTAGTCAGAATCCCATGCGAATGCTGTGTCGTTTACTAGGCTATAATTTCCTCGAGGGGCGCCACTCCTCAAGTGGGAATAGAGTTGACCGCAAGGTCCCCAGTCTTGCAGGTACCCCGAAAGGGTCGAGGCAGCCCTTTGCAGAGGTCGTTGTCCATAGATCTGGATCTTACGCCCTGCAACGGTTGTCCTCCTATAGAGGATCTTCCCGCGATGGTGTTCTGCATCACCATGCACTTTAACCCATTGCTGGGAGAAGGTTTGCAAACTCATGGAACTTGTAGATAAACCAGTGGGCCCTTTTGAGTGTACATTTGAGGGGCCTTATTCCTCCTCCGCCTGTATTTATGACCCCGGGCAAGGGTACTCCAGATTCTATTATGGACCCCCAGGGACAAGGTCCCCCCTTGGTCCATGCCTCCTATGGAGGTACACTACATATATATAGAGTGGTCCCTTATCGCTACCTGGGGGCATGCTGAATGGCCTGGGGGAGGACAGATAAACGGATCACTTGTTTTGCAAAGGCAATAACTCAGTGACATATTTAACCTACTACTTATAAATATACACAACTCACTGACTAGGCCTATATAAGTTATATACAGAAATATATAACTCAGTGACACATTTAACCTACTACTTATAAATATGTGTAAATCACAGACTAGGCCTATATAAGTTATTTACAGAAATATATAACTGAGTGACATGTTTAGCCTACTCCTTATAAATATGTGTAACTCACTGACTAGGCATATAAGATATATACATAAATATATAACTCAGTGACATATTGAGCCTACTACTTAAAAAATTTGTAACTCACTTACTAGTCATATATAAGTTATATAAAGACATATATAACTCAGTGAAATATTTTTCCTACTACTGATAAATATTTGTAACTCACTGACTAGTCCTGTATAAGTTATATACAGAAATATATAACTGAGTGACATATTTAGCCTACT
Organism: Artemia sp. Qi Xiang Cuo; assembly: GCF_049724085.1. Lineage (NCBI taxonomy): Eukaryota > Metazoa > Arthropoda > Branchiopoda > Anostraca > Artemiidae > Artemia > Artemia sp. Qi Xiang Cuo. Next base: position 29,231 of record NW_028300612.1, read on the forward strand.
ACTTATAAATATGTTTAACTCACTGAATCGTCTTATATAAGTTATATACATAAATATATAACTGAGTGACATGTTTAGCCTACTGCTTATAAATATGTTTAACTCATTGACTAGGCATATAAGTTAAATAAAGAAATATATAAATTAGTGAAATATTTATCCTACTACTTATAAATATGTCTAACTTACTGACTAAGCATATCTAAGTTATATACAGAAATATATAACTGAGTGACATATTTAGCCTACTACTTAAAATATGTATAGCCTAACTGACTGACTAGGCCTATATAAGTTATATACAAAAATATATAACTGAGTGACATATTTAGCCTACTGCTTACAAATATGTGTAACTGACTGACTAGGCATATAAGTTATATACAGAAATATATAACTCAGTGACATATTTAGCCTACTACTTAAAATATGTGTAACTCACTTACTAGGCCTATATAAGTTATATACAGAAATATATAACTCAGTGACATATTTAACCTACTACTTATAAATATGTGTAACTCAGTCGTAGTTTAAGTAATTTTAAATCTACTAAATCTAAAAAACTAAGATTGTTTCGAGCTAGTGTATCTTCTGAAAATGTGATAAACGTCTTCCAAATCTCTCCTAAAAACGTGGATTTATACAACTTACGAATGTTTGAGTCAGTCTGAGTACTGGCTTTAGCGGTATATAACCGCAGAAATTCTGAAATCGGGGCCAAAATAGCATTTTCTTTTTTAAGCATTTTCAGTACGTCTTCTAAAAATATCATATGCATCTTCTAAAAACATGGTTTTATACGGTGTAAGAAAACTCGGGTTGAGTGCTTACCTTTGTGGTAAGAGCAAAATATATTCGAGGAAATCCTAGAATTGTGGCCAAAATAGCATCATCATTTTTAAGCATTTTCAGTGCGTCTTTTAAAAGCGTGATCAACATCTTCATAATGTCTTCTAAAAATGTGGCTTTATACGAAATGACTATGTAGTGAATCAGTCTAAGTAGTTACTTTTGTAGTAAATTAAAATAAACACGTGGAAATTTTGATTGGGACGGAAATATCATTTCCTTATCTGCATTAAACATTTAAGCATTTTAAGTGTTTTTAGCGCGTCTTCTAAAAACACGGTTTTATGCAACATACCTACTTCTGAGTCAGTCCGAGTGCTTTTTTCGCGACATAACTAAAATAAGCCCGTGGAAATCCTGGAGTTGGGGCCAAAATAGCATTTTGTTTTATGTATTTTATGTATTTTATGTATTCTATGAGAAAATTCTCTCGAATCGTTGTCGACATTCTCGTAAAGCTTTAGTTTGTTCAACCTGTTGCAACCATTTGGTTTTTTCCACCAGGTTAGCGAGATATATGAGTTTTGCATTTTAACTCTTACTACTATGAATTGTTTTGTCTCGGCGCTATAGAGACCGAAAATTGTTTGCAAATTTGATGCCGCTGATATTTTGATGTCTTATAAAAAGTGAGATACAAATTTAAAACAAGAGGTTTTTTGGCAATTAGGTCTTGAGTGATTGTTTATATTGACATTATTAGGTCTCTTGTTCAATTCTTTTGTTGTTTAATACTTTCGGCTGTCCTAGCCGAGTGGTTTGCGCGCTAGACGTGGAGTCCTTGGTCTGCGACGACAAGGGTTCAAGTCCTGGTGTCAGTGGTTATTTGGTTTGGAACAGAAGTCAGCGGTGTGCACGCTAGACATGAAATCCATGAAATCCAAACATACAAATATTTCGGATGAGACGTCTTCTCAGCCATCCTCAGTTTATTTTCAGTAAAACATGAATACCCTAGCATTGAAGCCTTTCAGATGGCTAGCCCCATTCTTATTTGTGAAAGCTTTTACTTCTAAATCTTGATTACCCATTTGATGTAATTTTGTTGTTTCGTTTTGACGTAGTGTCAAATAAAGAAAAAAAACTGCTCGAAATACAAAGTGTATTCAGTAAACTCTAAATCACGCTCTGGCCTTTAAAGTTTCAAAGGGACGGTAACCCCAGTCATATTTTTGGCAATTTATTTTCACTTTTAGTTCGACCTGATTATTTGTTTCAGTTTCGGTTGGTTTTCAGGACGCGTCAATTGGAGGGGGGAGAAGTCAGGGACCCTCTAGAGTTTAGCCCCCCCCTAGCTTATGAAAAACACCTTTTTTGGAAGGGGGGGGTTGTTTTCATTGAAAAAGCCCTTTTTTGGGATTTATTTGAAAATATCAGAAAAATAACAAAATTGCCCCCAGACCCTGGGGGTTGACGCCTCCCCGGTGTCACCCCCCCGTGTAGTAAGATAAAGCTACTGTTCTTTTTTAGATTCATTTATTCATTCATAGCAGCATCAATTATCTTTACGTTTGATATAATTTTTCAATCTGATTTCTATTTGTTTTAGGTTTCAGCTATCCATTCATAGTAATTTCTGATCATTTTGTTTGAATAATTTATATGACTTCACTTCTTCTTACTTAGGTTCTAACTTGTCTCTACTTTTTTTAAAGTTTAATTTTGGGAAACTTTTTATTAATTAAAAACATCAAAAGCCAGCTGAAAGTCAACATAAAAAAGGTTAAGCCACTTATTTGGAGCCCTACGAATATTTAAAGAAGTATTTCAAGGATTCTTATTTCAAGAGGTTCATGTTTTGTAACAAGGAGACTTACTCAGTCATGACAGCTGTAAGTGCGTTTAATACGTTCAAACTGGTTACCGTCAATAAAAGGCCAGACTTTTTTTTACTATTAACAACTGTGTTAGGAATTTATCACACAGCTTAGAGAAAATAGGACTATGAGTAATAAGCAGAACGCTTTGAGCCCTTCACCATTTATTTTTTTATTCACCCTTTTTTTTATCCGTCTAACAGTCTTTGCTGTTTAAAGTAACAACCTGAATTACTGATTAAATAAAGATCATTGCTTATCATAGAGCATGAATTGACTATTCCTCTATTCCGGAAGGCAATTTTGAAAACTTTTTACGCAATTTTTACGCCTTGAAATAACAAAAGAGATTCAATGTACCAATATAATGATGAAACAAATCCCGTAATCCTTGGGAAAAGGTCTTTAAGTTACGCAATTTGCCCATCGTTCACGTATAGTTGTTTGTTATATGGAAATATGCAGATATTTTTTTTTTGGGGGGGGGGGTATCTAGAGGATAAATTGCGATGGACATTGGGTGCGGGGGAGGGAGAGTTTTACAGGAGAAATATTACGAGTATGGGGAAGGGAAGGGAATTTCCTGAATTCGTTTGAAAGACAGTCGAAAATTAAAAAAAAAAATTATAACTGAAAGTAAGGAACGATATTAAAACCCAAAACAGACAGATCTTATTCCGTACATAAGTGAGGTTTGCCCTTCCTCAACCCTTACTCTTTACGCTGAAGCTTGACTTTTTGTCACATTTCTTTGAGAAAGACTGCTCAAGCAAAAGGGTAGCTGAATCTAAATCAGAAGTCCTTATAAAGCTTAAGACTTTAGAGTAAAGAGCAAGAGTTGAGGAAGGAGTGGCCCGGAATAATTTCTGTTCATTTTACGTTTCTATGTTTTTCCTTACTTACAGTTTAAAAGTTAGATTTTTTTTACTTAATTGCTGCAAAAGGCGAAAAAAAGCCAGTTTTGAGAAAGTGTGATCTATCTAGGCAATTTTGTGCAGAATATAATGTTAGTTCACACCTTTTTCCAAAGACGTAGGTACGTTTTCCAGCACCCAGAGACAATTCATACCTCTCCTTACCACCGAAAGTGGGCCTATATATCTTAGACATTTGACATAGACCTATATATTATCTAAATGACGCCCATAAAAAATGCTGCACTAGGGGGAATGCGCATCTCCTTGCTACGGCCATGTCTCTCAATTTGAAGCCATAATCGTACGCAAAACCAAAATTTGCATCCACCGCCTTCTCAAAAAATACCATCTGGTTACATCTGAGAAACCTGCAAATCAGGAAACGTGAAACCCCCGCGCCCCTGCCCCCTGAAACTCAAAACTGATGCGATTTTCTCTATTATCCCATATATTTCTCATATGATTCGTAAATTTTCAAGGTTGTGCCACATTCCCATTTCCTGAAAGAATCCACTGCGTACACGTCTACTCTAGATGCCCCCTTTTTCAGCGGACGTGCTCACAACGATTGTGTTTTTGTTGTTGCAAACTCCACTTTTCATAGCTCGAGTTTAAATTTTGAACTCTGTGATACTTTTGGATAACTAAAAAATCCAGTTTTTTCTGTTGCTCATTATCTATCTATTATTTTTCCCGAATTAAGGGTAATAAAACAAACCTGTTCATTCAAAGACATGTCTCTCATCGAACCTAAGGAATACGCGTAATCATTTCTCTTTCTTCCTTCCTGAATCTCGTGTTCTAATGTCAATATCCACCCCTTGTCATCAATAGAATGGGAGCAACCCGGGTTTAGCACCCTCAATAAACAGACTGGACACCCAACTGGCAATTTCCTGTCATTTGAATCTTCCAGTCATCTTTGGAAATACTTAATTGCTCTTTGGATTCTAGGGAATTACATTTCACCCTAGGTTAAGACAAATTTGTTCTCTATGGATTGACTTAACCATTCCCAGATGTCTAAGGCTCGTACGCGGCAATAAAGAATCTTGCCAATTTTTTTTTTTTTTTAATCAACTTTTAGGAATAAAGAAGTTCAACTCAGTTGTTATATTACATCTATTACAAAAAGGCATATTGAAACTCATTTTCTTTTTAAACAATTATTTTAAATTTATTTATTACATTATAAATTTTTTATATTGAGACACTGCGAGAAATATCTTCAAGTTTTTTTCCCAGGCGTGTGCTCCATCGGGTAATCAGGATAAGTTGAATACTTCCATGTTTGTTTTGTTCTCATGGTAAGTGCATACACAGGGGGGGGGGGAAGAGCTCCTCAAAACGGAAAAAGTAAATTACCCCCACGTATTTTTAACATTTAAATGTAGCAGTTAATCTTTGGTGACGGTGCAGCTTGCCTTAATACCCTCATTCTTTAGCCTTCGGAGCGTCACCTATTGATTTTTGTACCTCCAGCATTAAGCCGGCAGACAAATCCAGCAATCGATCTTGCATAGAGTGATGATCATCCTGGCTAGAAGCTGGCTTTCAGAGCAAAAAAATACTCTTAGCTTATCACAAGAGCATCAATCTGTCGACACTGATGATACAAAAAATGCTTTAAATTAATTCCCCGTAGATGGCTGCATGGTTTCAGTCAACTCTCTTGGTGGCTTGATTCTTAAAGATGAAGTCAGTAGTTGTGGGGCCTTTAATCGGAATACAAGTTACACCTTTGGGTTTATTCTATTAAGGATGAACATACTGGGATCGAATTGTTACTCGATTTCATTCATATCAAAAAATCATTTTTGTCGCATAATAGATGGAAAAATTTTATTTTATTTTTGTCATTTTACGTTGTTACTTAGACCACTGTTGCTCTAACCAAACAGCAATTTTGGCAGAACAACACTAGTTTGTGCATACATATAAATATGGATTTTAAGTATATGTTTATATATATACACATATATACATACATACATATATATATATATATATATATATATATATATATATATATATATATATATATATATATATATATATATATATATATATATATATATATATATATATATATATATATATATATATATATATATATATATATATATATATATATATATATATATATATATATATATATATATATATATATATATATATATATATATATATATATATATATATATATATATATATATATATATATATATATATATATATATATATATATATATATATATATATATATATATATATATATATATATATATATATATATATATATATATATATATATATATATATATATATATATATATATATATATATATATATATATATATATATATATATATATATATATATATATATATATATATATATATATATATATATATATATATATATATATATCTGTAGGCTACATCGAGATCAGTGGTAGCCATCAACCATTAAAATTGGCTTAATATCTTTGGTTCTAAGTTTACATTGACTTAGTCATGTGCAGTTTAGGCTAAATATTACATTTCTCACCAGATAGGCCGGAAATTAAGTAAGACTCAACCTTAATAAAAAAAGACATCAAGAAAATGAAAATTCCACCTGAGTGTGCGACATAAATTGTTTTTACAGTAGATCTTGCTTCTTTCAGACAGCAGGCGTATTCTCCGCGAAGTGGCTTAGGACAACAACCTGAGAACTAGCTAAAAAATTTCTCGGCTCGGGTTTTTCATTTCTAAAATAAGAGTGCAGACAAAAGAAACCCTTAAATGTCCTGTCATTTATTCTTATATCAAATCTTTTATATTGTTATTTTTTGGTTTATGACAATAAAAAAAAAATTTATGACTATATAGTATATTAGAAACAACAACGGGAAAGATCGTTGCCCATTAGGTGGGGGGGGGGGCAAATCATATGGGAAGAAAAATTAAAAAAGTAACCAAACCAAGATACCTTCTCCCCCCCTAACCCCCCAACAACAACAAATTAAATACCGCGCTTTCCGTTGTTTATATCCCAGAAGGCAGCGCACACATGTTTTTCATTACACGTCTCGGTATATTTAGGTATTAAATAAAAAAAAAAAATTTTTTTAAACCGAAAGTAAGGAGAGACACCAAAACCCAAAAGGAACAGAAATTATTCCGCACATGAACGGGGCCGTCCCCTCCTACACGCCTAGCTCCCCACCCCCACGCATTTACATTTTTAAAAAAAAAATGTTTTTTTAAATCTTAAAAATTTAGGTTAAAGAGCGAGGGTTTGAGGAGAGGACAGCCCCCCCCCCCCCCACACGGAATAATCTCCGTTCGTCGTAAGTCCTAATGTCGCTCCCCACTCTCAGTTCAAAAAACTTGTTCCCCCTTATTTAATTTCTTATCATTTTTTAGTTAATACAGCTTTTATTTTGGCTCACCGTCATTGAATAAGTAAACAAAATTTGCATAAAAATTTTACTTTTCTTTTGCAAAATGGCTGTCTCTAAATTTGGTTCTGACGTAATTTACAAATTAACTTACGTAACGAACTTCTATATTCGTATATTTTTCTTCTGGCAAAAAATACAAAGTTGCAGATTTTTGCAGATATGAGCTTGAAACCTGTGTAAAAGGGTTTTTTGATACGCTGAATCTGACGATGTGATTTTCATTAAAATTCTTTCACTTGTAGGGGATGTTCCCCCCTCTTTAAAAAATCAGGTAAATTTTCTCAGGCTCGTAGCCTTTGAGGAGTAATACTAAACTTAATAAAAATTTACATATTTAGGACCAGAATTATAAGCCCATTCTTTTGATACATTTATTGACATCAAAATTCCGTTTTTAAAAGTTTCGATTACTATTGAGCCGTATCGCTTGTTTTTTTATTGCTTTTTTTATTACGTATATGTTATTACGTATATGAGGGGGTTCTCCCCCCAGTCAACACGACGCTCCTTACTTTAAAAGAAAAAAAAAATTTATTAACAAAATACATAATAAAACCGGCCTGTTAATTATAATATATATATATTTTTAAACAACAAAAAAAATATGGCGCTTAAAGAGCGTTGTTTTGATTGGGGGGAGGCCCCCCTCATATACGTAATAATTTCTGTTCGTTTTAAGTTATTCTGTTCCTTCTTAATTTCAGTTAAAAAAACTTGTTTTTTTTTTATTTAATTTCGCATCGTGTTTTAAATAATTCTTGTAAATCTGGCGCCCCCTTCCTAGAAATGTCCCGTACCCCACCGACCCATCCTCCGCACACAGAGTCTCCCAAGTAGCGCCCTCCGCCGGGCCCCCCCACCCGAGACACAGCCAGCCGGAAAATGTCTGTATACGTGCCAATAACCACTACCATATGTAAGCACAGGGCAAAGTTCATAACTTGCAGCCCGTCCCCTGTGAACTGTGGGGGATTAAGACATCCTAAAAGACATATTTATTAGATTTTCGACTATGCTGAACAAAATGGCTATCTCAAAATTTTAATTGGGTGACTTTGAGAAAAAATGAGCGTGGGAGGGGGCCTAGTTGCCCTCCATTTTTCGGTCACTTAAAAAGGGCACTAGGACTTTTAATTTCCGTTCCAATAAGCTCTTCTATAATATTCTAGGACCACTGGGTCAATACGATTACCCTGGGGAAAAAACAAAAACAAATAAACACGCATCGTGATCTTTCTTCTGGCAAAAAATAGAAAATTTCACATTTTTGTAGATAGGAGCTTGAAACCTCTACAGTAGGGTTCTCTAATACGCTGAATATGAATGTGCGATTTTCATTAAGTTTCTATAACTTTTAGGGGGTCTTTCCCCCTTTTTTCGAAAATCAGCCAAATTTTCTCAGGCGCGTAACTTTTGATGGGTAAGATTAAACTTGATGAAAACTTATATATTTGAAATCAAAATTAAAATCTGATTCTTTTGATGTATCTATCGGTATCAAAATTCCGTTTTTTAGAGTTTCGGTTACCATTGAGCCGGGTCGCTCCGTACTTACAGTTCGTTACCACAAACTGTTTGACTGGCTTGCATTGCCGTATATAAAAGATTCCGTTTAAATATTGTAAACGGAATGACAAACCACGCTTTGAGATCCATTTATTCATTGCAAATAGCCGTTTGACTGGTTTCCTGAAGCATTTCCCTATACAGTATATAGCGGTGTGTAAAATATAATGCATAATAACCCAAACCTATTTCAATCCTGGGTCAAAAATTTAAATCGGTACTCCTGTACTAAACATATACTGCAATGGAAACCAGTCACGAAAAACCCGTTTTTGACGGGATAATTCAAAACACCGCTATAGAGTAATACAATGTATAGCGTGGTTTTCATTGTGGTGTGTAAGATATAATACATAAGTACCCAAACCTATTTTAATCCTAGGACAAAAATTTTAATATATTATTTTGGTTTGTGTCTAGCCTAGCCTATTTTTATTTGACTCTCCATTTTGGTAATACAATCCTTACAGCCTGAATAGGATTGTAAGCATGGCTGTAAGCGATTTGTATCCAATTTTGAGAAACACCGGTACCAGATGTGTGTATTAACCCCAACACATTCGAGAAGTTTGCTCTGTTTGATCTGAGAAAACCCGGCTTGTCTGTCCGCAATCGGTTACAATTAGCTTAGTCTTGGTGAGAATAACTACGATGCAGGTATATTTTAATTAATTATTCAATGTATAGGGGTTAGGTATTTAATATGATGAGGGTAGATACTTCAGAAAGGTTTTTCAGAGCATAGTTTAAGCCAAGGAAACATTTTTTAAATTTTCTATTACCTCACAAAATGACAAAAGCCCTTCATCTTACTAAGAGCCAAATACAACACAAGCTTTTATACCTTTTCGCCACAAACTTATCCAAAATATCACCTTGGAAAACGCCAAAGCAATAAACAACACAAACTACTTCCAGACAAAACTTATATATATATATATATATATATATATATATATATATATATATATATATATATATATATATATATATATATATATATATATATATATATATATATATATATATATATATATATATATATATATATATATATATATATATATATATATATATATATATATATATATATATATATATATATATATATATATATATATATATATATATATATATATATATATATATATATATATATATATATATATATATATATATATATATATATATATATATATATATATATATATATATATATATATATATATATATATATATATATATATATATATATATATTAACAGTCATTTTCAAATTAGACATTTTCCATGCTCCGTACCTTCCCAAAATAGGTTTAAACTGCAAATACCCCTGCAGGTTCATGTCATTACTAGTTGAAGATTTATGAATAAGCGAAGAAAACATTGTAGAATTCATAGGATACTCTAGAGAACTTTTTCAAGATGAGTAGGGTCACCCACTGCACTCCAGTAATATAAATACATCAAAAGACGCATTGTATTATATTACAAAATGTATCTTATTTTTAAAGGTAACCGGAGAGCATACTTTACTTACTTTACTTACTTTCGGCGGGAACCAGACGATGAACTGTCCTGCCCGGCACCAAAGGATCTTGGGATGACTTCCGACGACCACTTGGACCTGTCGGCTGCAGCTTCTCCGGCGATCTTCAGCCAGTATTTGTCCCATCTCCGACCGTGTCTCCTGAATCCTCCCCACGGTTCCAGGTCCTCCTTGAATTTTTGCCACAGGTTCTTCTTCTATCCTCCTTGTTTACGTTTCCAGGAGGTGGCTGGTTCGCAGACAAGGACGTCTCGACATATCGTGCCTTCGGGGCGGCGCAATGTGTGGCCGAGGAGCTTCAGGCGACGTCTTTTAATGATAAGCGATAGCTCTTCTGATTGGCCACAGCGGCTCCTTACTTCACTATTGGAAATCCTGTCCCATCTCTTAATGCGGAGGATGTAACGAAGGCAGCGGTGGTCGAACACATCCAAAGTTCTCGCATCTTCAGTCTTGATCGGCCATGTCTCGCAAGCATACAGTAGTACTGCTCGAACAGTTGCACCATAGATTCTGACTTTTGTTTTGGTTGAGATCTCCCGTCTGGTCCATAATGCTTTTTTCAGACTAGTAAACACTCCCCCAGGCTTTTGCTATGCGGGCAGAGATATCCCTTTCAGCTCCGCCATCTGGTGTTATGCTAGAGCCAAGATACTTGAATTCCTCAACGCTTTCTATTGGCTCACCGTCGAGGGTAACTTGGCAAGGAGCAGGTTGGTTGAGAGCCAATACTTTAGTCTTTGCGCCGCAGATGGCCAGTCCGATGCGCTTTGAGACCTCATAGGTATCGTCGATTATGCCTTGTAAGCTGGCGGCGGTAGTTTCCAGCTCAGCAACGTCGTCTGCGAAGTCCACATCTGTCAGGGGCTAAAGGAAACCAGCTATTTGTCCGAAGACTATTCCGCTGTGGTTTCTCATTGCATTATTCATGATCCAGTCTACCGCGTAGTTAAATAATATAGGTGAAAGGGGGCATCCCTGCTTTACGCCAAACTCCACTGGAAACTTAGGGGTGTCGTTGCCGGAAACACGGACGCAAGTCTCAGTGTCCTTATACGCACTTTGGAGTATCTCAATGATCTCCTGTGGCGCCCCGTCTTCAGCCATAATTCTCCATAGCTCCTCTCTGATGAGAGAGTCAAAGGCAGCTGCAAAGTCAATAAAGGCGATGAGAAGGGGTAGATGAAACCTGCTGTATTGCTGAAGGATGAGGCGAATCGTCAATATCTGTTCTGGACAGCCTCTGCTTGGTCTGAAGCCTGCTTGTTCAGGACGGGTTAACTTGTCACCTGCGTCTTTGAATCGATTCAAAAGAATGACGCAGAAGATCTTCATGGCATGGTCGATCAGGGAGATGCCTCTATAGTTTCCGCAAATGGCCTTATCTCCTTTTTTGTATAGCGGAACGAGGACTGATACTTTCCAGTCTTTTGGGGAGGTCTTTGTTGTCCACACCTGGACAAAAAGTTCGGTTAGGCGGCATAGTAGAGTATGATTTTATAAACCTTTTTTGTTTCTTTTAGGCTGATGCATTAAAGTCGGTGAACGGTTTGGAGAATTTTTTAATAGAAATCGCTTCAGAAAAATTCAAGAAGTCGTTTGGAAGGGATGCAAAGGGTAATTTTGTAGTTAGAAAAAAGGGATATACCTCTATTTTGAGGCAGAACTTTAAGTGCGAGTGTCAGATTATTTTTGTAAACAACCACAGAGAAAGAAAATTCACAGCCACAGCTAAGTGCAAGATTGAGGGTTGTCAGGTAATATATAGATTCACATCAGAGCTAGAGTTTCAAAGCATAATGCTGAATAATCAATCATTTATAATATTTAACGTATTTCAACATGGCCTTCCTGATCATAATAAGGGAAAAAGAGTGAAAATGCGACTTTCAGGTGAAAAAAGGGACGCTAAAGTTCAAGAAGTAAAAAATAATAATAGTACAATTCAGACATCTCAAAAAGACGTCCATCGCGTTTATTATTCGTCTGAAAAGGACAAAAAAAATTCCTCTGCCATAGTCCGGGGGAGCTTTACAAAAAGCTCTGTTCAATCATAATATCTCACTAAAATTGATCTGTAATAATTTATTGCAGCGTGTAGAAAATTTGGAAACTTATAATTTAGCAACATTAGGAATGCACCTATAGTTCTCGAAGACAAAAAAGCCCGATATTATGGGCTCCGTCCAAAGTATTGGCTTCCTTTTCGCCTTGTCTTATTTACGGAATTCCAAATTAGTTTAGCTGATTCAGAGATACAAAAAAAAAAAAAATTGACACTTCCGTTTGATGCCACTGGGGTGTTATATGGAAAACAGGTAATCCCAACAAAAAGAAATATCTATAGGCATTAGTTTCTCTCAGTGGTAAGAAAGGAATGTCTCCGTATCCATATTTTGAAGCAGTCTCGGAACGACATGATACAGGTTCGATTTCGACTATTTTGCAAGACTTTAATCATGCTATCCGCCAAAAAACGCAAATAAGGATTCCATACATAGTAACTGATTTTTCTTGGGCACTAATATATGCGGTTCTTAGAATTTTTAATGATCACAGCTTAAACCAGTATTTAGATTGGTCTTTCGATTTGGTAACTTCTGGGAACACAGGAAAAGGAAAAACAAAACTGATTATCTGCGGAGCTCATATGATAAAATTTATACAAAACTTGTGTGCCGCGGCATATTCAGAATCTTCGATTGCAGAGTTTGTGGTATTCAGTAGTGTAAGGGTGATGCAGCATCAATCGTTGCAGTCTTTAAGAAGATACTGGAGATATTTAGAAACTCTTTTGACAGAGATATACATAACAGAGAGAGTGAAGACTGCCGCCTTTGAATTAAAAGAGATAATAACTACAACCCCTTTGGTAGAAATCATAGTGAAAGAAGAGCAAAAAGTTTAAAATACAGATCCTGAAGAATTTATCAACCTCAGGAAATATCATAATACAAACACTTATTCAAGTTATTTTACTTCAGAAAAGTTGACAGACCACACAAAAAAGACTCAGTCAAATGAACCCAAAGTATCAAACAAATATTGCAATTTGAAAATATTGCATCGGCTGGAACAGTTGATTGTCAAGCTGTGTCCATTGAAAAGTGCCCTTCTTCTTCCAGATGACAAAAACAGACTAACCAATTCGTCTTTAGAAAATTTTTCCAATATAATGAAAAAGCAAAAATATCAGGTAATTTTAGCACCGATTGATCCGGATGAATATTTAGATAGACATTAAGAAAATACCATTGAAAATACAACAATAAAAAAAGCTTTTGCTGAAGGTCCAGCTTTTCAACCAATTGAATTTATTGCAACACAAATGGGCGATACAAAGTCAGAAACTGTAAATATCGAAGTTAGGAGAAAACTCACTGTAAAATGCGTTAATCAGCCAACAAGCGAGAACAGTTTAAACGCCACTAAAAACCAAGCAAGTTTTCCATCGTCAGAAAAGTCAAAGAAGTTTGGAATAAGAAAAGCAGCCATACACTCCCTAATTTTCGTTCGAAATACTACAACTATTCCCATGTCTCTCACTCTGAAGAATATATACCCAAGAGTGATTTCTAGTATAAGTCCAAACTAAAGGCATATGTTACATTCTTATAATTTAACCAATCAGATGCTCATTATGAAGAAGAGATAAAGAAAAGTGGTTTGATACTAAACCAAACTATGAGAATATATATAGTGAAGATTAAAGTTTCTGATGGTAAGGACACAGTCTCTATTATTGTTCTGTAATAACTAACTGTGGAAAAGTTTCTTAATTATAAAGTTATGGACTATCTAATTGTTATATAAATAGACACATATATTGTTACAAAAAAACGTTTTATTGACACAGAAAATTTTACATAGAAACTAATATCTAAATGTGAACTTAACAGGAATAAAAAAAAGGACATCTATAATTATTTCTGATGTCCAGACCACGTCAATTGATGCTAACAATAACTGACGTTCAAAATAGAGAATTTGTATTTTTTGATCCATTGCAATCTAAGGATATATACAAAAAAATGTTCGAATCTTTATTTTAAAAATAATTAGAGTCTTTTACTTCCATAGATTTCAAATAAAAGAGACAAGTAGATAGCAATAATTGTTGACCTATTTCCTTAGAATTTTTAGATTATATTGTCAATGCATTAGATACTGAACAACTGCACCCACTACTAGTCCTTCATTTCGATTTTAAAAAAGGTGATACAATTATAGACAATTTGCCAATCACATAAAGTGGCCGAAAACAGTGCTCAGATACATTTGGATTGATTTCGGACATTATTTACAACTCCCTTAAGAATTTATGTAGGATTTGCTGCTTAGCCGACATTTTTGAAAAAACTGACTGGATTGGGTGTGATAAAACTTCAAATCATTGGTTTGATAGCATTTGTTTTTTGGGAATATATAAAGATAAGCCAAAAGGAAGATTTACGTATGTATTATGTAAAATAATTTATAACTAAGTTGTGCTTTGAAACTCGGAGGGGCCAGAACCAATGCTATCTAACGGAAGGATTAAGGGATCCATGACTTTTGGCGTTGCAGGGCCAAGACTTTAAAATTCTTATATTAAGCTTCTCTTACAATTACATTTTTAAAATTTTCTAGTATTGATTTCGTTCAGAAGAGTTGATATACTTTACATTTACCGGTAAAATAGATTTATATCAATATTAATAGCATCTACCAAATTAAACGTGCTAGCAATTGCCAGAAAAACAGAAGTCCCATATATATTTGGTATTTAGATTTCTAAATTATTTACATTTGTACTTCTGAATCATTTACAAAACTATTGACAAGAAGACAGGATCTTATTCGGGAGGGGTGACAAAAGAGCTTTCTTGAAGACATGGGGATTAAGGTGTTCTTATCTGCAATTTAAAAACAAATTTTCAAGCGGGAAACATATTTTTTAGTTTTTAAGATAAACAATCTTTTTACTTCATTTATGCGACCAATGTCTGAATTTAAGAATCTTTTTTAGGTGGCCAGAGGGGTTTGAAGTCCTGAACCCGTCATTCCATTTCATTGAAATAAAAATGCGTCGAATATATGTATTTTTTGTATTGTGACATTATAAAAAAAAATTACTGAGACTCAGTGATCGACGTCAGTTTGTAGAAAATTTTAAATCTACATTCATCAGTTCCATTCAGCAATATTAATTAGAACGGTGGTTTTCTTTCTTTGCGGGTACTATGATAAATAAATATATAAGGAAAGTACTGCCTGAATTAGAATGTTTTGAGCACAGTTTATATAATTATCCAGTAAGTTTATCGCAGATCATGTCTGGTCTTCAGTCTCGGTACAAACAAAAAGCTCCTCCCACTTATTTCTGAATTAGCGGGTTAGTCTGTTTCCGATTGTTTCCAACAAAGTGTATTATTCGTAAAAACAGGTTTCCACTTGTTTCCGATTAGATCACAGTCTGACTTGTCTACCCGTGAAAAGATCTGATTCCGCTTGTGTTTCTATCTGGAAAATCGTTCTCTGGAACACTCGCACCTTGGTCGGGGTTCTTATAATGGGTGATATAGGAAAAGATCATACTGGATAATTATATAAACTGTGGTTTGGAGTGAAGAGCAAAAGACGGGATAATAAATAATTTCTGAGACCACACTTGTCAAGCCTTGCAAGATGAGAAAAAAAAAACACTCATGAAGGAAAAAAATAAGACATTTCCAAATAGTGAAAATTAAAATAAAATTTAAATTCTATATACACTTTTTAATTAATACATGCAAATACTTTGGCTGAACCGTCCTTGGTGCAAAATTATAAAAAAAAAAAAACCTAAAAAAACTTGAAGAATTTTTGAAAATCCGGAAGAAACAACTACTAAAACAAAATAAGAAATAATTTTCTCGTATTTTTCATTTTTTTACTTACTTTAAATATCCTCGTTTTTTCTTTACGTTTTTTTTCCTGTCCGATGATAGATAGATAGATAGATAGATAGATAGATAGATTTATTTTCCATATACCAGTAAAATAATTACATAACAATCTACAAATCCCCACAAAGGCTCCATGGCCTGTAGGAGGGGGATTATGAAAAGATCAAATAAACATTAAACATTTCAACACTTAAGATTTCAGCACTATAAACATAACATTAATACTTAAACATATAAACATAAGCATTTGAACTTTTAACGTAAAGCATTTGCTTAATAAAACGTAAAGAGTAAAAAGTAAATGTAAAGCATTTGCTTAATAAAACAAGAAAAAAAATAAATAAATAAAAGAAATAAATTAAAAAAAATATTCGCAGCAGGCAATAGTGAAGAAAATTAATCACATGGAAACAAATATTTTTTTACTAGTCTTTTGAAGGTGCCAAACGAGTGGCATTCTCGAACCAAATCGGGAAGGGTGTTCCATGTCAAATGACACGCAACAAGAGGATTAAAATCGGATCTTATTGTTGGTGTATGGGGAATTTGGATATTTAGAGAACTACGGAGTTGATAATTTGACCGATCAGATACAAAAGAAGACGTAAATCTAAGGGATCTAGGAATATCACCATGGATTTGAAGAAAAGCGAAAGACGCACAGGAAAGAATATAAAGATTTTTAATATCAAGTAACGGTTTAGTTGCCAAACGATTTACATCCTGGATAAGATTTATAGCTTTATCATAAGTATTCGAAAGCGGTTTGAGAAAAGAAGGGAAAGTAGACATCCATATGACTGAACAATAGGAAACATAAGAATGAATTAAGCTATGAAATAGGATTCTTAGAATTGGTCTTGGAAAGATATGTTTTAGTTTTCTTTGAGTACCGAGGTTTCTGCATACCTTCATTTTAATCAAATCAATATGGTGTTCAAAAGATAAATTTTCAACTAGGAGGATACCTAGGAAACGGACATGGCCATCCTTTGGTCTACTAATAAAGCCTTTGGATATATGAATTTCAGATAATTGAGGACAAGCCTGGGATATACGAGAAAAAACTAAAAAACTAGTTTTAGAAACATTTAAGGCAAGAGAGTTAGCATCAAACCAAATTGAAACTCTCTCAAAGAGGTCCACTAACTTTGTTCGAACCTCATCCTCAATTCTCCCAGAAGTAATAAGGGTGGTATCATCGGCAAAAGTAACAAGAGAATCCGAGGTATGCAAACTATAGTTGTGAGTAAGGGAGACTGTTGGATGACATAGATGGCAGAAATAAAGAGGATTTTTATTTCTAACTGCAAAAATTAGGTCATATATATAAATTAAAAACAGTGCCGGCCCTAAAACTGACCCTTGAGGGACCCCCTGGTCAACACTTGAAGGTGAGCGAAAAAATGGATCAACAGAAATTATTCTACCAGACAAGAAAGACTTGAACCAATAAATCGCATTACCTCTTACGCCAAAATGAGAAAGTTTCAATAGAAGAACACTGTGGGTTAAAGAATCAAAGGCTTTACGAACATCCAGAAACAAAGCAGCAGGAATCAAATGGGAATCTATGGCAGAGTGAAGATAATTCAGTAAAACTGCACAAGCATGCTTAGTCGAATGATGTGCTCAAAAACCAAATTGAAAATTGTGAAAAAAATCTTTAGAAATAAGAAAATTATTAACACGAGAAGGCATCACCTTCTCAAATATTTTGCTAAACACAAATTCGCCAATAATTTGGCTGTATCCTTTTGTGCCCCCCCCATATAATGTTATGAGTCGAACACGCTTGATACTACTCGTTAAAATACCAGGCTTAAATGATATTTTAATAAGTTTAGTTAAGGGAGAAATAATGGAAGGAATTCTGGACTTAATTACTTTGGTAGGAACACTATCAGGGCCAGACGACGAACAATTTTTCAATCCCATAACAATTTTAGCAATTTCTTTCTCCGTCGCTGGTTCCAAAAACATTGATTTCATACAAGGTGGCCCAAGATAAGACCTGAAGTTGGATCCTGAAGGAGAAGAACCAACAGCCGAAGCGGTCCTTTTACCAATATTCGCAAAATATGAAGTAAATGCATCTTGAACATTCAGTTCAACTTCTATGATTTTGCCATCAAGATACAAAGCAGAAGGGATTGATAGAGACTGAATAGAGGGCCTAAGCACATAATTTAATCTGCGATTCTTTTTGTATATCATTACCACACTCAGACAAACGATTAAAATAAAACTTGGAAGTGGCCTTTCGACACACAGAGTTATAAATATTCCTATAAATTTTAAATCGCTGAAAGCAAATAGCTTTCATTGAAGGGCTAGCAGACTTAAAGGCCCTCCAGAGATTATTTTTTTTTCCTACAACTCCTAAGGAGACCAGGGGTCATCCAAGGATTTAGAGGAAAAGCATTCTTAGACTTTCGATTAGAAGGTGAAACAGAGCAAATATCAAGAACAGCGTCTTTAATAGACTCATAAAAATTATCAAATAAATTACAAATATCAGTATCACTCTCAAAACCAACCCAAGAAATTTCTGCCAATCTTGACCTAAGAAGCATCAAGTCAACTTCACAAAACCTAAAAGGCCTCTTACCAGACTCACTAGTCCTCTCAATAGTCAGTCGATCAAAACAGTATCTAGAGTAAACAGCGAAATGATCTGAAATGTCGCTCAATAAAACATAATTTTGGATCAAGGTAGCCGTACAGAAAATATTGTCAATCAGAGATGACGTACTCTCTGTTACGCGAGATGGGATACATACAGAAGGTGAAGTACCTGCGGCAAGCATGGACAACAGGAAATCCAAAGATACAGAAGACCTTATATCCATCAAGTTTATATTAAAATCTCCCATAATAATTAATTCAGTCGACTGTTTTAGGATGGTATCCAGTAGATCATTAAGGGTGTGTAGAAACAGTCGAATAGAGCCACTAGGAGATCGATAAATAATACCAACAATTAAATCCTTACCTCCACGTGATCATAACTTCCTGAAAGAAACTATAAATTTTACTTGGTTGCAAATTCCACTTGGTATCTCTCTAAATGTCAGCGAAGAAGCAAATCCTACATACATTATTAAGGAAGTTGTCCCCCTTGTCTACAATAAATGTAACTGCTTCTGAGCGCTTTCTTCTGCTACTTTCGAGATTTGATAAATTGTCTATAACTGTATCATTGTTCTTAAAAATATTGGTAATAGTTTTATACGAATTTGCTTTGAATTTATAGGTCTAAGATATATCTTTAGACTGCCGTGGATGAAAAACTCAAATTCTTTATTTTGAACGACGATTATTATTAGCATCCAGGGATTTGGTCTGTTCATCAGAAACAAGTTTTCCTTTCTTTCATTGACAGTTCCCCCGTAGCGATTTTTTTTTTATGTAAAATGGACTGATTAAACTACCAGATTTCGTTTTCCAAGTAGATTTTTCTATGAATAAAATTATGGATAATTCCATTATTTTATTATTCAGCCACTTATTCCCTGTCAATGTTGACAGATCTATACTAGAGATTGTGCCCTTCCCATCAGAAACTTTAATCTTCCCTATATAGATTCTCATAGTTTGGTTTAGTATCGAACCACTTTTCTTTAACTCGTCTTCATAATCAACATAAGGTTTGTTAAATTTCAAGAATCAGATGTCTGGCTTTTGTTTGGAATTATATTGGAAATCACCGTCAGCTATACTCCTTCATAGGAGAAACATGTGTAAAGTATTTGGAACATAAATTCGAGAAGGCATTTTCTGGTGTCTCGTTTCTTAGAGATTTGGCCATGTATATGTCAACGAGAACAGTCCAGGGGGGCTTTTGGGACTAAGGCTAGTCGTGGGAAAGGATCCCATATCACTAGGGGAAAACCTCCAAGTGACATTTGAGTGACCGTTATAAGTACTTACGACATCTTACGCTAAATACTGGCAACATATTGAAGAGCTATTTCGCCCGCTACCAAAATTGCTTGTGATATTGAGCCGCAAATACTACAAAAGACTGATAAAAAGACATCGAAATGTTACGAGGCATTGAACTTTTTTTCTATTCAAAGCGCCTTCTTGAGAAACACTTTCTTTTAAATGAACATGAACATTTTGAAATAGGCTGTTACACAATGCCTAATATGGATTTCCTCGCGATAGCTTCTACATGCTAATTCAAATTTCTACAACTGAGGGTCTCCGGTTGATTTCTACCTTCACTTAGCCATTCTACGTTTGGTGTTTTTTTTTACCTGATTTTAGATATTACAAGTGTGATCTACATTTGACAGTTTCCAACCAATGTTTAACATTTTTGAATTAGATAATAGAAAATTAATTATCAATTGTGAATACATTTTATGCTAGTGTTTTAATTGGGACCAACTGCAATTGGATTTGAGACATATTATCTTTCGTAAGTGATTTAATACGGCTAAACAACCCAGTAAATTTTATTAGACAATTGTCGTTAAAAGTGAAGTTTATTGCCCAAAATCTAGCGGCTGTAAAATAATAAAAAAAGGTGTTTAAGACCAATATTTAAATTTTTAGATTAATTTATTTTTAAAATTTTTAGATAAATATGTCTGTTATTATTTATATATTTTATAATGCAGACTCTGTATATAACAAAAAGGTTTCTTTTGATTTTGTAAAATAGTGGAGGATAAATGGCATATGTCCATTCATTTTATTTGACTCCCCTATATGATAAATTTGTCAAGATTAAAACGTGGATTACTTGTAGCATATGACCCAGGCACTAGAGTAGGAACTTTGGTTGCAGAGTTTATAGGCGTGGATCAATTTCAGGATTAAATAGCATATCTATTCTATAGAAGGATTAAAAAATTAGTAAGGTCATGTAGGTGTCCTTAGAATCCAGGGATGATGGTGTAGTCCTTGGAAGATTTGCTATTAATTTATTCAAGGAGGGGATCAGCCCGTCCTACAAACGTTATTTGTTAGATAATAGTGCAGAATTTTTTTTTTGTTTATGTGATGCGTATAAGTTTTCAATACAATATGAACAGATAGAACAGATAGTGGGGAAAGAAGACACGTCTTCTTTTTCCGATGAATTTCTTTCTGCGCTGACGAGGGTGAAATTTGGACTCAATGATAATGAGAAGGCACTGCGAGATGGTACTGATTCCTCGCAGGGAGGTTTGGCTACCCAGGAAAAGGGAGCTGGTTCTGAGGTCCCGTGGGATGCTACTGATGCATCACAGGATGGTTTTTTTTTGCACTGCGAGATGGTACTGATTCCTCGCAGGGTGGTTTGGCTACCCAGGAAAAGGGAGCTGGTTGTCAGGTCCCGTGGGATGGTACTTATGCCTCACGGGATGGTTTTTTTTGTGCACTGCGAGATGGTACTGATTCCTTGCTGGGCGGTTTGGCTACCCATGAAAAGGTAGCCGGTTTTGAGGTCCCGTGGGATGAGAAAAAAAAGGTGGAAAGGGGGCTGGTTTTGAGGTCTAGTGGGATGAAGTTGATGCCTCACGGGATGGTTTTAATGCGTAGCGCTAATAGTTATGTAGAGATATCAAAAGTAGTACTGCCATTTGTCGAACCACAAGTTAGTAGAGAAAAACCAAATAGGTCTAAACCGAGGCGTTCCACAGCAATAAAACCCCGAGGATTTTATTGGGAATAATATCTTAACGTCATTGCATCATGGTATGATTTTTAAAGTTTCTGCAATTTCTTTTATTTGTCGCTGGTATTTTCAGGATTAATTAGCCTTTCCCGGTCATTCCTTTTGCCTTAATCCGAAGTTTATACATAATCCCAACTGTCCTTGTCCTCGTCAAAGTCAGGGTTATGGGGAACAAGTCTATTTTGAAGTATAGAAAGAAAAATGATGTGTTTAAATATCCAGTTTCTGACTACGGGTGTTAGTGTGGTTCATTTATACTATGTAAGTTTTTACTTATGCAAGTAGTGTGTAGTGTTTGTATTATGTAATTATTTACTAGTTCATGCTGTAGAATGTTAGTAGGCGAGAAGTGAATAATTTGGGAAGGGAATGTTTTGAATTCAATTAAAGTTTGAGGGTTTAATGAGAAGGGGATAAGCAAAATTTGGGAAACTTAACTTAAAACAGGGGGGAGAATCTGTAAAGTATTTGGAACATAAATTCGAGAAGGCATTTTCTAGTGTCTCGTTTCTTAGAGATTTGGCCATGTATATGTCAACGAGAACAGTCTAGGGGGGGGGGGCTTTTGGGACTAAGGCTAGTCGTGGGAAAGGATCCGTTCCCAGGCATAGTTGAACAACCAATATCGGGAACGTACGTTCAAGGAAAGTTACATTATTCGCTCATTTATAAAGGCAGTACATCTCTCGCCTTCGTCGCAGCTAGTTGTTCTTGTGCTACCTTCTTTTTTCTATGTGTATTCTCACATTATTTAATAAAGACCATGGACCAACGTTTATCGTCTATCTTTGGAATTTACTGAAACCATTACATCTGCCAATACAATAAGGGTATATGGAAAGAACTAAAAAGAGGTTTACACATGGAAAGCACTGTAGTATTTCGAGCGGAAATTAGCGAGTGTAAGGCTACTTTTCTTTTTCCAAACTTCTTTGACATTTTCGGATGATGGAAAACATTCATGTTTTTCAGTGGCATTTTAACTGTTCTCGGGAGTTGCATTTTCCATGGGGTGGTCTCTCAAGGTCGATATTATCAGTATCTAAAGTCGTATCGTCCCCTTATGTTTAAATAATATCTTCTGGTTGAAAAGATTGATCTACACTCACAGCTTTTCTTATTGTGGTAGTTCCTATGATATTTTGGTAAATTGTTTCACAGAATCAATGGAATCAATTGACACTAAAATTACCTCATATCTCTCCATTATTTTGAAAAAAAACTTCTAGGGAAGAATTAGTTAATTTATTTTTTTCATCTGGAAGAAGAAGGGCGGTTGTTAATGAGAACGGAATGTCAATCAGCTATTCCAACCTGTGCAATATTTTCAAATTGCAATATTTGTTTGATAGTTTGGGTTCACTTGACTGAAAATTTTCTGTGTGGTCTGTCCACTTTTTTGAAGCAAAACACCAGGAAAAGAGGTTCTTATTCTGTCACTCCATGGTGCTTAAAAATTCTTCAGGATGTGAATATTCACCTTTTGGCTCCTCTTTCACTATAGTTTCTACCGAAGGGTTTGTATTTATTATCTTTTTTTAATTCAGAGACGGCAATCCTCACTCTCTCTGTTATGTATGTCTCTGTGAACTGAGTTTCTGAATATTTCCATCGTCTAATTAAGGACTGCAGCAAATGCTGCTGCATCGCCCTCACACTACTGAATACCACAAACTCTGAAATCAAAGATTCTGAATGTGCTGCAGCACAGAACGTTTGTGTAGATTTTATCATATGAGCACCACAGATAATAAGTTTTTATTTTCCTCTTCCTTTGTTCCCCGAAGTTACCATATCGAAAGACCAATCTAAATATTGGTCCAAGCTATGATCGTTAAAAACTCAAAGAACCGCATATATTAGTACCCAAAATAATCAATTACTATGTATGGAATCCTTATTTGCGTTTTTTGGCGAATAGCATAGTTAACGTCTGGCAAAATAGTCGAAATCGAGCCTGTATCGTGTCGTTCCGAGACTGCTTCAAAATATGAGTACGGAGACATTCCTTTCTTACCACTGGGAGAAACTAACGCATTTAGGTATTTCCTTTTGTTGGGATTACCTATTTTGCATATAATACCCCCAGCAGCATCAAAATGAAGAGTCAATTTTGTTTTAACTCTGAAGAAGCTTAACTAATCTGGAATTCTGTAAATAAGACAAGGCAAAAAGGAAGCCAAAATAGTCTTTGCATGTAGTCAATGCTATCGGGATTTTTCGTCTTCGAAAAAATAATTGCAGTTGTGCTGTTGCTACATTATTAGTTTTTGTTCTTGCTTCTTGCTCCGAGAAAAGATGAAAATGTAACTGCATTGATTTAGTGTTCTCGGAAAGAGCCTTTTGTAAAACACTCAAGGAATCCGGGAGGAGAAATATTTTGTCCTCTTTAGACGAATAATATACGCCTTGGAAGTTTCTTTGATATGTCTGAAATGTACTCTTATTATTCTTTATTTCTTGAACTTTAACATCACTTTTTTCACCTGAAGGTTTACCTTGTTATGATTTGGACGTTATGAATGATTTGTTTTGGGATGGGAATAGTTTCAATCCCTTGACCCGTCTTTTGGCCTTTCTTTAAGTCAAAATACATTTTAAAATAAGGTAATTTATTCTTCATTACTGATGCTTTCCAAAATTATCCAAGTATATTAAATTTTCGAATTATATTCATTAGTTCATTTCATTAATGTTGGTTGTTTAGAGATTTACTTTCTTTTTTGTAAATACTTTTTAGGT
Organism: Artemia sp. Qi Xiang Cuo; assembly: GCF_049724085.1. Taxonomy (NCBI): domain Eukaryota; kingdom Metazoa; phylum Arthropoda; class Branchiopoda; order Anostraca; family Artemiidae; genus Artemia; species Artemia sp. Qi Xiang Cuo. The sequence continues at coordinate 53,722 of NW_028300612.1, forward strand.
AAAATAAACACTGCTTTAAATGAAAATTATTTTGAATGTAGAGCAAAAATCTTTTTGGTCTTTAGAAAGCACAAGGGGACTAGCCCAACTTGTTTTGTAGTAATATCTGTTCGTTGTTAAGTTTGACTGGATTGATTAGTGTAATTCCTGTTCTTTTTTATTTATTTATTGATATCAATTTATTTGTTGGTAACATCTTACTGTTGAATTATGATTTAGCTTTACTTCTGTTTGGGTTTCATTTAATGAAGCACTTTACTTTTCATTCACAATCTTCTTCTGTTTATTTTATAATTTATAAAAAACAAGAAATTATGATAAATCTCTTTGAATTGTCCGAATTTGATATTTTCTCGTTTTTTCGGGAAGTCTGGTCCTTAAGAGAGAAATTTGTGTTTTTTTTCTTGTCTGATGAGCTAGTTTAAGGTGTTTTGTCACCGTTGTGAATTATCTGCCACGCTGAAAGATGCAACCAGGCATGGACCCTATGTGTCAACTGTCAAGCTTGTGTATTTTACTTTTGTGTTTGAATAAAAATCTTATTTTCCCTTCTTTCATTTGTTTTTATACCTTAAATCGATACTTGGAAACAGATGCAAGTCGTGATTCCAACTTTCTAACCTATAAACTTGATATATAATGCTCTTTGTTTGAGTATCACTTTTGTTATTCTGTCATTCTAACAAAGATTTTGTTAGCTTCAAATTTCGCACATTCAAGAGGCTAATTTATGACAGGCGGGATATATCTCGTAACCACCAATTTCCAGCTTTTATTGTTCCTAAATCAAAGAGATTAGATATAAAGTTTGAGTCACATTTAACTTTGGACACTTCCAAATCAGGCGATACTGAATATTAGATAGAATAAAATTTAATTCTAAATAGAAAATTAAACTATTAAGGATTGGATATGAAATAAAACCGGACTCAACGATTTGAATAATCACATACAGGAGGCGAATTTGGTTCACAAGTTTCACGAGCACAAAAAACTATCTATTTTGCTTCACGACACTATAACACTTGTCAATAAGCTTGTGGATGTATAATTCAATGGAACATCTTTCTTTTGAATACCTTTTTTTAATTTTTAATTTCATTCCAGCTCATCTCCTCTTAGTGACACCAATAATAATAATAAAAATATTTAAGCATTTACAAAAAAAACTAAATGAAAACTACACTTTAATTTACATAAAGATAGTAGCCGAAGAATGGTCTTCACATTATTGAAGTCCTACTTCTATACCATGTTAAAAAATGCTCTCCCGCATAGGACATCCTCCCGCTGCAGGACGTCCCCGCGTCCGGTGGCCACTTTAAAATATAAAATAACAAACGTTATTTAATTTTAATTATACCAAAAAGCCATACATCTACAATCATCCATTCCCCCCCCCCAATAATAAACTGACAGTATTGTAAACCACTTTATACTTATTTTTTGTCTACATTTTATTTTGGATTATTTAACGTTTTACTTAAATTCTAAAATATTTAAAAAACACGACGGGAGATGGTCTTTATTTAATGACGTGAGAATACACATACAGAGAAAATACTGTAGCAGAAGAACAAACAACTACGACGAAGGCGAAAGATGGACTGCATTTTAAAAGTATGCACTTTGCCCCAACTCTCTCGAATCGGAAGTCCCAGCTATTGGGTTTTCGACCGGCATGGTACCACCCCCTTTATCCTGACTCCCGGTCCTCACGAAAGCCCACCCCCTGGACCGAGCTCAGGTTGAAATATATATAACAAACTCTGCTAACATGAGACCAGGAAAAGGTGTCTCAAATTCATCCCAAATACTTTACAGTATAACTTCATCTTAATTTTACATTGCATAAAATAAACATACTTTTATACATATTAATCAAATAGGCTGAAACGACTACATTACCCCAGTTTAAATTTTCATTCTTTGCTTTTGTTGTCCTCCCTTCCGGAGTACTCAGATGGGAGGAATATGTTTTTAATCTTGCGTCTTGAATATCCTTTAAATCTTACGCTAACTGAAAGGCAATTAGCCTTGAGCTACATCCCCTAAGTTAAATATCTAGCAGGTATATTCAGCTTAGGTTGATTCTTTACTACCACATTTCGAAATATGCCGACAAATATCTCCCACCGGGTTGAACCAAGAAGGTGGTTACGTTTTTCCACCCCCTGAGCGGGTGGCTGACAATAGCGTCCTAAAGACCTGTTTTGTAACTGTAATGTAATTAGTACAGCTATGGAAAGCACAGGACATGTTTCTTAAAGATGATTAAATAAAAAAAAAAAGTTTTTTAAACTGAAAGTAAGGAGCGACATTAAAACGAACAGAAATTATACCGTATATGAAAGGGACTGTCCCCTCCTCAACGCCTCGCTCTTTACGCTAAAGTTAGCTAATAATTAAAAGCTTGGAATAAAAAATAAAAAAAGAGCTACAACTTGAAATCAATTTCGACTTCGTCACTTTTATACAAGCCCTACAAGAGTCTAAATTGTGAAAACGTAAAAACAACCCTGGAGGAATAAAATTAAAAAAAATAGAATTTTCAAATGGGCCAAATAATTTTAAAAGATTTTTTTTTTATTTATGTTAATTTAAATTTTTTAAAATTTTCCTCTTTTTAAGATCCATATATTTTTCAAAAAAAGCTAAAAATTTTAACTTTATATTTTTTTTATTTTTCCTGATAATTAAATAGGAAAAAACAAAACGACCAAATTTTAGATCCTTCTTCAAAGATCCCTGGTGGAAAAATTTGATTTGCTGACATGCCGGGTCAGAGGGCTAGATCTCTTTTCATAGCATAGGAAAATTAACATTACAATGGATTTAGGGAGTTTAACCTTAACACCATAAACTGTCATCAATGTCAAGTTACAACTGAAAAGCTTATAATCAACTCGTTATTTTAATTTTCAGTGCAAGCGCCTTGGCTAATTGGCTTACATTGTATACCGCTGTGACCACTATAATATAAAAAAAACCCGCTGGTGTTTATTTTAGTTTTACTCCCATTCAAGGATGTAACAAGGAGTCTGTTGGGGGGCGGGGGGATGCAATAAGAACACCGTAAGAACATTTCAAAAATTCAAAACTGAATTTATGCATCTTTAATACGTCTTTCTGTGCCGGAGAAACATTTTTTTGTTTTAATTTTTTTTTGGGGGGGGGGGGGGAGGTTCAAACAACAAAATCTGCTTACTGGATACGGTATTGCTATAATTAATATAATTTTTATTTTAATAATAAAATGACCAATAACTTTCAATAAAAAATCGGAGATTCAACCTAACATTTTATTGGGGACACACGTATACAATTTAGATATGGCCTATACAACCAATCTTATCAAACAGTTTATGGTGACGAACTGTAAGTAAGGAGCTAACCAGCTGAATACTAACCGAAACTTTAAAAACGGAATTTTGATACCAATAGATATATAAAACAAAATTGGATTTTTATGTTGATTTCAAATATATAAGTAATTAAATTTAGTTTTACCCATCAAAGGTTAGGAGCCTGAGAAATTTCGCCTTGTTTAAAAAAAAAGGTGGAAGCCCCTTAAAAGTCATAGAATCATAATGAAAATTACACCATTAGATTCAGCATATCAAAGAACCCTACTATAGAGGTTTCAAGATCCTCTATGCAAAAATGTAGAATTTTGTATTTTTTGCCAGAATAAAGATCACGGAGGCGGATTTATTTGTTTTTTTTTCCCAGGAGTGATCGCATCGACCAAGTGGTACTGGAATATCGGGAGAGGGCTCATTCGAACGGATATTACAAGTTCTAGTGCCCTTTTCAAGTGACCAAAAAGATTGGAGAGCAACTGGACCCCTCCCACGCTCATTTCCCCCCAAAGTAATCTGAACGAAATTTTGAGATAGCCATTTTGTTCAGTATAGTTGAAAGATAAAACAACTATGTCTTTAGCTGTAAAATGAGCCCCCACAGTCCGTGGGGAGAGGCCTATAAGTTATGAAATTCGTCTATTGTCTACATGTAGTATTTGTTATTGGGAAGTATGTACACTTTTTTAGGGGGGGGGGGGGTTGGGGACACGGGGGGCAAGGCCTTACCCATGATTTTTTTCGGAGAGGTTTTTACTCAAAAAAAAATTTTTGGGGTGGGTTTTACACAAAAAACCTCAAAAAACGCATACAAAATTTGTTTATATGCATTTTGTTACGTTTCTACGAGTCAGACAAACATTTCGGGGGGGAGGGGGGACACGCCGGAGGACCCCCCCTCCAGATACGGCCCTGAATGGGGGATTTGAAAGAATTACTATACGAAATTCTGAAATTCTGAATACGAAATACGAATGTTTTCACGAAAGTGAAAACATTCTTGCCTCTTTCAGTTGACATTTTGTTGAACCTGTTTTGTTCCTTTCTTGGCAACAACATGGGCTTTTACAACAGCTGAAAGTCCAATTTTTCACAATTACAAATTTTAGTGGGTCCAAATTGATGACAACATAAAGTGAATTCAAGTTCTCAAAAACAAACTGTTAGACAACTGAAACATTAAATCCAACCACTCTTGCTTGACTGGTGTTTTCTAGTGTCTGTGTTGACCACAAAGATTTTTTTTTCACACACTTTACAGCATCAAATAGTGCTGTCTTTCTTATGCCAAACTCTTTAGTAGCTTCGCAAAAGATAGGCTAAGTCATTTCACCAACACAGACTCCACTGGCATTTTAACCTTTTCTTAGTTAGCACAAACAGTTCTCAAATACAATGGGACAACCTAAAAAAGAGGATCTGTTACCCATGGTAAAAAAAAAAAAAGTTGAGTTTTACCAAGAACATTAGATTTTTTTTTTTTTGCCTACCAGACCGTTCTGGGGGTAATAAATGAAAACTACAATTTTATTAACTTTTTATTTTGTTTTTTTTAAAATTACAAAACTTTTATATTTGCACTACATTTTGTCAGAGTTGCCTGAATCTAGAGGCATAGAAAGTGAAACTGGAAACCCTAGGTGAAACTTTTTTTTTCAAAATTCAGATAGGTATAAAACTGTCTTCTGTGCAATCTTCTAAGCCCTAGAAATGTATTGTATTCCTGAAAGTTTCAATTAGCTAACTCAGCTACTTTACGAGATAGAAAAAGCCCCTTACCTAGATATTTGCAACACTTTTCAAATATACTAATCTCTATGGTTGCAAATTCCATTTTGAACCCTTAAAGCCTGTCAAAAAGTATGGAAATGCATAGTTGCTCATGTTTTTTGGTAGTAGATCTTGGAAAAAAAGAAATAGGGTATTAAATCCTCTATTCAAAGCTATGGGATAACATAATAATTACCGTCCCCCTCTCTCAATGGGTCTAGATGTTGCCCTAGGCTTCTATTATTTTTTATACTCAATTTTTGTCAACAGTTGTTTCATAATACCAAATTCAATTCATTTATTTAATACTATAAAATTTAACTTTAATGCAACAAAATGACAGAGAAAACATATGTGATGGATATTGCAGCCTCAAAAGCTGATCATGTAGGGGGCTTGATCACTGCAACAACATTACAAATATGGGAAAAACAACACCTAAAACAGCAGAAAACTTTTATATATAGCCTAGGGTCATATAGTAATTAGTGTCCCTCCCTCATGCCTCAATGGGGTCAGAATTAGCCCCTTGGGTATAATACAAAACTTTGCTCTTTTGCCAAAATTGAGATTGTTTCAAACTAACTGTTGATTGGAAATATGTCGAAGCCCAAAGGATGATGCAAACAACCAAACCAGAACAGTTTTATAAATAGCCCAGGGCTACCCCTTATCCTGTTGGGGGGGGGTAGGGAAGTAGTAGATTTAAACTAAGAAACCATGATAGTTGTAAAAAATTTTTAAAGTAAAAAAAAAAAATAATATTAGTTAGGTATTCTGGTGCTTTGTAGTTTTTTTTTTTCTGTTACAATTAAGAATGGGAATCTTGGCACAAGACTACTGATATTTTTTTTCAAAATTTATAAATCAATAGGCCCTTTCTTGGTTGGTTCTGATTTCACTGGCCATGTCTTATTGGGTAGAATTCCGGATGAGGAGCTTTTTTGCTCTCTTGGAAAGTAGGGTAAAATCACATTGTGAGACGGGAATCAGGTGGCAGCAAAAAAAATAATATTTAAATCCTACCTTATGCACTTTCAAAATATATTGCTGCTGTTGCAATTGTGTCTCAGCCCCTCTCCCCCCTCCCCCCTGGACGGGAAGTATCCATAGTCCTAGGCATCACAATTGTGACATATAAGTTAAGAGACATGTGGTCAAAATGCTTTTTTTTTTTTTGGTATTATAACCGGGCACTTTTTATCAAAGGAATTGTAATAAAAACTTAAAAAAGGGATAATTTAATTGGAAATTGAAATGAATAGTGTCCTTTTTACTACTCAAAAGTGATTGGAGGTAACTACACCCCCCCACCCCCACATACACACCTTGTATTTCCCCAAAATGCGGATAATAGAAATTTTGAAATGGCCATTTGTTGTTGTAGAAACTTAAAACAATTTTCATTTTACAAGAAAATTAAAGGACCTTTTTTAATAGTCAAAGTGATTGGAAGGCAACAAGCCCCCCCCCCCGCGATCTCCCACACACCCATCAATTCCAAAAATACATCTAATCAAAATTTTGAGATAACCATTTTGTTCAGAGTAGTTGAAAGATCTGGAAATTACATCTTTGAACATGACAACTACCCCGCCCCCCCAGCCCTCCGCCCAGGGGGGGTAAGTTATGCCCTGAGAGCATCTCAGGGGGTTCTGGACAGGGTGGTTGTATCAGCTCCCAAGCGGGCTCAGTGGTTTGGAAATTAGATTTTTTATTTCCTTTTTAGGACTCAAAGTTTTTGGGTGCAGTCGCCCCCCCCTCTGGCATGTTTTCCTTACATGCATCAGCCAAAATTTTTGTGGTAGGCATTTTTTTAAAAATCATCCAAAGATCATATAACAAGGCCTTTGGGGTGGACAGAATCCCCCCGAGTCTGGGGGTAAGGGTTGTAAGTTGTTCCCCAGGGGTATACCAGGTTTTTGTGTAAACTTTAGAAGAGGCTCATTTAATCTGAAATGTGTAGTTCTATTTCTCTTTTAAGAGTCAGACATGACTGAAAGCAACTAGCCCCCTCCCTGGCATCCTCTTTTCTCAAAAGACATTCAATTGAAATTGTGAGATAGCCATTTTGTTACCAATAGTCCAAAAATCATATAGCAATATCTCAAGGGTGGACATAATCCCCCAGAGTCCATGGGCACGGGGTGTAAATTATGCCCCCCCCCCTGGGCCTCGAAGGTTTTTTGGGCCTGGGTTGGCCTATCTGCTGTGGTTCAGATGGAGTTCATTTGTTTGGAAGTCCAAAGTTTCAGTGCCCTTTTTAAGAATAAAAAAATAAATGGAGGGCAATCATTTCCCCCCCCCCACCCCGAGCCTTCCCGAAAATATCGCTCCTTGTAAGTTTAAGAGCTCTTTTTTTTTCAGCCTTTAACAAAGATACATTAAGTATGTCTTTGGGGTGTCAAACTCCCCACAGTCAGAATGACAAAGGCTGTAAGTTAGGCAATTCGTTCATTGTTTAGACACAGTATATGTTATTGAGAAAGGTATGCATGTTTGAAATTTACTTTCCAAAAAGACGAAGGGTATTCATTGAGCTTTTCAGAGAGTGTTTTGAACTAAATCAGAACACATTAAGTGTATAAAGATTGTCAAAAGGGTGTAACACTGGAATAACTGAGTATATTACTTTGGAAAGTGCAGGAAAGGATTAGGGAGATGATCAAAAACGCTACATTTCCACGCTACCAATACTACTACAACCACCACCACTACTACTACCAGACTAATATATCTACAGTATTGGGGGGAAATTCGAGCTAAATCAGAAGACGCCATGTGCATGTAATTTGTTAAAATAGTGTATCTCAAGAATTGATTTGGGTATTAAGTTGGAACTCTCAGAGAATGCTTAAAGGGGACGATCATCTCGCCCAAAGGCATTTTGTTCACACTACTACTTATACTACTGGTTACTGCTGCATTTACTACTACTACTATTTCTATTGATACTACTTTTAAAGCTAAGATCACTGAGAGGAAAATATGATAACATACAGGTTATCAAAATGACATATTAGCAATGTCACAGAAATGGCTAATTGTATTAAGTTGAAACCTCTGGGACTTGATGAGAGGAATGATCTACTGATCAAAAGGCAATATGTTAATACTCTTACTAGTAATTTCAATACTACTACTGTGTGTACTATTAGAACCCTGCCTAGGGGTCTGAAGGTGAAATTTTCAATGAATGTTGAGGGGGGGTGCACTTAACAAAACACGCCATCTGTATGCAGGTTATCAAAAAGGTATAATAGCAATAACTTAGGAAAAGTTTGGTGTGTGAAGTTAAAACTAACAGGGCTTGTTTTGAGGGATGTTGAACTAACCAAAAGAAAATATTTTCATCCTAATACTACTGCTTCTAGTCATAATACTACTACTATTACTATTATTACTAATTCTATTACTACTAATGCTACTACAATTGATTCTACTGCTAATACTACTTATACTGCTATTAAAGCTAAGGATATTAATGTTAAAAATTGGGATGTATAGTAACTAAATGGAACTAAATAAAAACATACTATGTCCACACAAGTTGTCAAGCAGACACATCAGAAATGCTTCAAGAACAGTTGATGGTATTAAGCTGAAACTTTCAGTGTGTGTTGAAGGGGATGTTGAAGAAAATATGCTATGCACATAATGCTGCTACAATTGTTGCTACTGTGCAATCTAAGGGCATTAAGGTGAAGCTTTTAAGGAATATTTAGGTGGATGTTGAATTAAATCAAAACAAACATTCAGCATGTGGACTTTCAAAAGGTGACAGCAATATCTGGGGAACAAATTAGTTAGACCTTTAAGGGTAAGTTTTGGGAGGTTTTGAACTATCCTAAAGGCCCCATTTGTATACTTTTAATGCTATCACTACAGTTACTGTAACTAATGATACTAAGGGTATTAAGGTGAAACTCTTAGGGAAAGTTTAGGAGGAGTTTCAATTAGACAAAAAACATTGCACATGCAGGTTTTCAAAAGCGCATATAAGTAATATCATAGGCTGCACCACTCTATAATAGCTAGAAATAGAAGATTTAAAGGAGCTAATTCGATTCAAAATTAAAAGTGCTGGTGCCCTTTTTAAGAGTAAAAAGAGATTGGAGGGCAAGCATTCCTTCTATCAAGCCCCTTCATTTTCCAAACACATCCAGTCAAAATTTTGAGATAGCCAGTTTGTTCAGCATAGTAGAACAGTCCAGCAACTATGTCTTTAGGGATATTGTGTATACCAATCCCCCACAACTGTGCAATTGGTCCATTATGCTTTAAGACTAAATGTTGCTTTAAACTAAATCAAAAGGCATTGTGCTTATGGTTGCCAAGAAGACATTTCAGCAATATATTGAGAACGGCTGGGAGTATTAAGTTAGAACTTTTGGGGCTAATGCTATTTCTATTTCTGCTCTTACAATCTAAATAAATAAAAAGAGTGTAAGTGTATCCAGGTTGTCAAAGTGCATAGATGGAATCTTTTCGGAATGATATTGTTTCATTTTTCAGGTCAACTTCAGGAGTTATAAAATTAAATTAAAAGATACCTTTTGTGTCAGGATTAAAAATTGTTGAAAAAGTTTCTCCAACATACAAGTAGCAACCCAAACTGTGGACTCTTATAGGAAAAAACTGAAAAGATATAAGATATTATCTTTTTTCCATGAAAAATACTATTTCAATAAAAAACGAACAGAAATTGATTTAAAAAACTTTTTACACAAAACAAGTTTTTCAAAGAAAAGTGAAGAGCCCCATTAAGCCAAAAATGAGACGCCAAAAAAGAACTATACAATTTGATTCCCTATTTAATGTTCTTTTAAAACTTAATGATCATTGTTATTGCCATGACATCCCCGCCCCCCCCCCCCCCCTCACCTGGGGGGGTACATATAGCCCTAAGCTATGTACAAATATTTGAAG
>NW_028300613.1:0-91332 GCF_049724085.1 Artemia sp. Qi Xiang Cuo
AAGGGCTAGTGCCTTTTTTAATAGTCGAAAGTGGTTGGAGTGATACTAGCCCCCCCTCCACGCACATCAGTTCCTAAAGCACATCCAATCATAATTTGGATACTGCAATTTTGTTCTCCGTTGTTAATTTAAAGATAAAATACGTTTTTGAGAAAGTCACTCCACCACACAGCTCAGTTCAAGGGTTTTAAGATAAGCCCTGGGGGAATATAAGGTTTTTATTCACGGCGTTGTCGTAGAAGCTTCAAAAAGGCTCTTTAGATTGGAAATTAAAAGGGATAGTGCTCTTTTTAATAGTCAAAAGTGATTGGAGACCTAGCCCCCCCCCCCCCATACCCATCAATCCTCCAAACACATCCAATCAAAATTTTGAGATAGCCATTTTGTTCAGCGTAGTTGTTTTTCCCATAGAAAACATGTTTTTGAGGAGGACAATAAATCAGAGGCAACGCTGTAGCGTTGCCTATAGTAAAGGCCATACGGCTCCAATGTTTTATTATTATTATTTATATTTTTTCCCCCAGAGGGACTTCATATGGAAGGGGTTCTCGTAGAAACTTCAAAAGGGGGATCATTCGATTGGAAATCGAGAGTTCTAGTGCCCTTTTTAATTGTCGAAAATGATCGGAGGGCAACTAGCCCCCCCATGCCAACCATGCCCCCAAACACATCCAATCAAAATTTTAAGATAGCCATTTTGTTCAGAATAGTTTTTTTCCAGATAGAAAATATATTTTTGAGGAGGACACTCCCCCACAACCCTCAGGGCAAGGGTTTTAAGTTATGCCCTGGGGGCATAGTTATGCCCTGGGGGCAAACAGGCTCAATTGATTGGAAATTAAAGGGCTAGTGTCCTTTTTAATAGTCGAAAGTGATTGGAGCGTAACTAGCCCCCCTCCCCCCAAGCCCATCATTTCTCCCAACATCCAATCAAAATTTTTAGATAGCCATTTTGTTCAGCGTAGTTGATTTCAAGATAGAAAATATATTTTTGAGGAGGACACTCCCCCACAACCCTTAGGGCAAGGATTTTAAGTTACACCCTGGGGGCATATAAGGTTATTATAGAAGGTTTTGTCTTAGAACCTTCAATAAAGGCTCATTAGATTGGAAATTTAAAAAGCTATTGCCCTTTTTAAATAGTTGAAAGTAATTGTAGAGCAACTAGCCCCCCCACGCCACTGATTCCCCAAACACAACCAATCACAATTTTGTTATAGCTAGTATTTTCAGTATACTTTATCTCCACATAGAAAATTTATTTTTAAGGAGGAAACTCCCCCACAACCCTCAGGGCAAGGGCAATAATTTATGCCCTTGGGGCATATATGATTTTATATAAAGCGTTGTAATAGAAACTTCGAAACAGACTCGTTTAATGGGGCATTAAAGGGCTAGTGCCCTTTTTAATAGTCGAAAGTGATTGGAGTGCACCTAGCCCCCCCCCCACCCTTCATTTCCCAAAGCACATCCAATCAAAATTTTTAGAGAGCTATTTTGTTCAGCGTAGTTGATTTTCAGATGGAAAATATATGTTTGAGGAGGACACTCCCCCACAACCCTCAGGGCAGGGGTTTTAAGTTATACCCTGGGGGCATATAAGGTTATTTTAGAAGGCGCTGTCGTAGAAACTTCAATAAAGGCTCATTAGATTAGAAATTCAAAAAGCTAGTGCCCTTTTTCATAGTCTAAAGTGATTGGAGGGCAACTACCCCCCCCCCCCACGCCTATTATTTCCCAAACAAATCCAATCAAAATTTTGAGATAGCCATTTTGTTCAGCGTAGTTGATTTCAAGATAGAAAATATATTTTTGAGGAGGACACTCCCCCACAACCCTCAGGGCAAGGGTTTTAAGTTATACCCTTGGGGCATATGAGGTTTTTATTGAAGGCGTTGTCATAGAAACTTCAAAAAAGGCTCATTCAATTGGAAATTCTAAAAGGCTTGTGCCCTTTTTAATAGTCGAAAGTGATTGGAGGGCAACTATCCCCCCCCCCAACGCCCATGATTCCCCCAAACACATCGAATCAAAATTTTGAGATAGCCATTTTGTTCAGCGTATTTGATTTCCATATGGAAAATATATTTTTGAGGAGAACACTCCCCCACAACCCTCGGGGCAAGGGTTTTAAGTTATGCCCTGGGGGCATATAAGGTCTTTATAGAAGGCGTTGTCGTAGAAACTTCAAAACAGGCTCATCCGATTGGAAATTAACGGGCTAGTGCCCTTTTTAATAGTCAAAAGTGGTTGGAGTGGAACTAGCCCCCCCCCCCCCACGACCATCATTTCTCCAAACACATCCAATCAAAATTGTGAGTTAGCCATTTTTCTCGGCGTAGTTGATTTCCAGATAGAAAATACGTTTTTGAGGAGGATACTCCCCCAAAACCTTCAGGGCAAGGGTTTTAAGATATGCCCTGGGAGCATATAAGGTTTTTTATAGAAGTCGTTGTCGTAGAAACTTCAAAAACGCTATTTCGATTGGAAATTCAAAGTGATAGTGCCCTTTTTCATAGTCAAAAGTGATTGAAGGGGACCTAGCCCCCCCCCCCACGCCCCTCATTCCCCCAAACACATCCAATCAAAATTTTGAGATAGCCATTTTGTTCAGCGTAGTTGATTTTCCCATAGAAAACATTTTTGAGGAGGACAATAAATCAGAGGCAACGCTATAGCGTTGCCTATAGTAAAGGTCATACGGCTCCAATGTTTTATTATTATTGTTATTATTATTATTTTTGTCCCAGAGGCACTTCATATGGAAGAGGTTGTCGTAGAAACTTCAAAAGGGGAATCATTCGATTGGAAATCGAGAGTTCTAGTGCCCTTTTTAATTGTCAAAATGATCGGAGGGCAACTAGCCCCCCCACGCCAACCAGTCCCCCAAACAAATCCAATCAAAATTTTTAGATAGCCATTGTGTTCAGAATAGTTGATTTCCAGATAGAAAATAAATTTTTGAGGAGGACTCTCCCCCACAACCCTCAGGGTAAGGGTTTTAAGTTATGCCCTGGGGGCATATAAGGTTTTTATAGAAGGTGTTGTCGTAGAAACTTCAAAACAGGCTCAATTGATTGGAAATTAAAGGGCTAGTGTCCTTTTAATAATTGAAAGTGATTGGAGTGTAACTAGCCCCCCTCCCCCCACGCCAATCATTTCTCCAAACATCCAATCAAAATTTTGAGATAGCCATTTTGTTCAGCGTAGTTTATTTCCGGATAGAAAATATATTTTTGAGCAGGACACTCCCCCAAAACCCTCAAGGGAAGGGTATTAAGTCATACCCTGGGGGCACGTGAGTTTTTTTTAGAAGATTTTGTCTTAGAACTTTCAATAAAGACTAATTAGATTGAAAATTCAAAACTATCTTGCCCTTTTTAATTGTTGAATGTAATTGGAGAGCAACTAGCCCCTCCAAGCCCATTATTCCCCTAGCACAACCACTCAAAATTTTGAGATAGCCATTTTGTTCAGCGTAGTTGATTTCCAGATAGAAAATATATTTTTGAGAAGGAAACTACCCCACAACCCTCAGGGCAAGGGCTATAAGTTATGCCCTTGGGGTATATAAGATTTTATAGAAGGCGTTGTCGTAGAAACTTCAAAACAGGCTCATTCGATTGGACTTTAAAGGGCTAGTGCCCTTTTTAATAGTCGAAAGTAATTGGAGTGCAACTAGCCCCCTCCCCCACGCCCATCATTTCCCAAAACACATCCAATCAAAATTTTGAGATAGCAATTTTGTTCAGCGTAGTTGATATTCACATAGAAAATATATTTTTGAGGAGACTCTCCCAAGACCCTCAGGATAAGGGTTTAAAGTTATATACTGGGGGCATACAAGGTTTTCATTGAAGGTGTTCTCATAGAAACTTAAAAAAAACCTAATTTAATTGGAAATTCAAATAGCTAGTGATCGTATTAATTGTTGAAAGTGGTTGGAGGGAAAATAGCCCCCCCCACGCCCAGCATTCCCCCAAACCCATCCAATAAAAATTTTAATAGCAATTTTGTTCAGCATAGATTATTTCCTGACAGAAAATATGTTTTGGAGGAGAACACTCCCCCATATTCCTCGGGGCAAGGGTTTTAATTTATGCCCCGAGGGCATATAATGTCTTTATAGAAGGCGTTGCCGTAGAAACTTCAAAACAGGCTCATTCTATTGTAAACTAAAGGACTAGTGCCCTTTTTATTTGTCGAAAGTGGTTGGAGTGCAACTAGCCCCCCTACGCCCATTAATCCCCCAAACACATCGCATCATTATATTGATACTGCCCTTTTGTTCACCGTAGCTAATTTCTATATAGAAAATATGGTTTGGAGAAAGTCACTCCCCCGGAACCTTCAGGGCAAGGGTTTTAAGCTAATCCCTGGAGGCATCTAATGCTTTTATTGAAAGTGTTGTCGCAGAAATTTCAAAAACGCTCATGCGATTGTAAATTCAAAAGGATATTGCCATTTTTAATAGTCGAAGGTGATAGGAGGGCAACTAGGCCCTCCCCCCTATGCCCATCATTTCCCCAAACACATACACTCAAACTTTCTAGACAGCCATTTTGTTCAGCGTAGTTGATTTCCACATAGAAAACATGTTTTTGAGGAGGACAATCCCCCACAAACCTCAGGGCAAGGGTTTTAAGCTAAACCCTGGGGGCATATAAGGTTTTTATAGAAGGCGCTGTCGTAGAAACTTCAAGAAAGTCTCTTTCGATTGGAAATTCAAAAAGCTAGTGCCCTTTTTAATTGTCGAGTGATTGGAGGGCAACTAGCCCCCCCCCCCCCGCCCATTATTCCCCCAAACACATCCAATCAAAATTTTGAGATAGCCATTTTGTTCAGCGTAGTTGATTTCTAGACAGAAAATATGTTTTTGAGGAGGGCACTCCCCCACAACCCTCGGGGCAAGGGTTTTAAGTTATTTCCTGGGGGCATATAAGGTTTTTATAGAAGGCGTTGTCGTAGAAACTTCAAAACGGGCTCATTCGATTGGAAATTAAAGGGCTAGAGCCCTTTTTCATATTCGAAAGTGGTTGGAGTGCAACTAGTCCCCCCCCACGCCCATCATTTTCCAAACACATCCAATCAAAATTTTCAGATAGCCATTTTGTTCAGCGTAGTTGATTTCCAGATAGAAAATATATTTTTGAGGAGGACACTCCCCCAGAACCTTCAGGGCAAGGGTTTTAAGATATGCCCTGGGAGCATATAAGGCTTTTATAGAAGGCGCTGGTGTAGAAACTTCAAAAAGGCTCATTCGATTGGAAATTAAAAGGGATAGTGCTCTTTTTAATAGTCGAAAGTGATTGGAGACCTAGCCCCCCCCCCCACGCCCATCATTCCCCCAAGCACATCCAATTAAAATTTTGAGATATCCCTTTTGTTCAGCGTAGTTGATTTTCACATAGAAAACATGTTTTTGAGGAGGACAATAAATCAGAGGCAACGCTGTAGCGTTGCCTATAGTAAAGGCCATACGGCTTCAATGTTTTATTATTATTATTTATATTTTTTCCCCCAGAGGCACTTCATATGGAAGGGGTTGTCGTAGAAACTTCAAAAGGGGGATCATTCGATTGGAAATCGAGAGTTCTAGTGCCCTTTTTAATTGTCGAAAATGATCGGAGGGCAACTAGCCCCCCCCCCCATGCCAACCATTCCCCCCAACACCTCCAATCAAAATTTTGAGATAGCCATTTTGTTCAGCATTGTTGATTTCCAGATAGAAAATATATTTTTGAGGAGGACACTCCCCCACAACTCTCAGGGCAAGGGTTTTAAGTTATACCCTGGGGGCATATAAGGTTTTTATAAAAGGCGTTGTCGTAGAAACTTCAAAACAGGCTCATTTGATTGGAAATAAAAGGGCTAGTGCACTTTTTATTAGTCGAAAGTTATTGGAGTGTAACTAGCCCCCCGCCCCCCAAGCCCCTCATTTCTCCCAACACAACCAATCAAAATTTGAGATAGCTATTTTTTTCAGCGTAGTTGATTTCCAGATAGAAAATATATTTTTGAGTAGGAAACTCCCCCACAACCCTCAGGGCAAGGGTTTTATGTTATACCCTGGGGGCATATAAGGTTATTATAGAAGGTGTTGTCGTAGAAACTTCAATAAAGGCTCATTACATTCGAAATTCAAAAAGATAGTGCCCTTTTTAATAGTCGAAAGTGATTGGAGGGCAGCTAGCCCCCCCACCACGCCCATTATTCCCCAAACACATCCAATAGAAATTTTGAGATAGCCATTTTGTTCAGCGTAGTTGATTTCTAGACAGAAAATATATTTTTGAGGAGGAAACTCCCCCACAACCCTCAGGGCAAGGGTTTTAAGTTATGGCCTTGGGGCATATAAGATTTTTGTAGAAGGCGTTGTCGTAGAAACTTCCAAACAAGCTCATTCGATTGGACTTTAAAGGGCTAGTGCCCTTTTTAATAGGCAAAAGTGTTTGGGATGCAACTAGCGCCCCCCCACGCCCATCATTTCCCCAAACACATCCAATCAAAATTTTGAGATAGCCATTTTGTTCAGCGTAGTTTATTTCAAGATAGAAAATATATTTTTGAGGAGGACACTCCCCCAAAACCCTCAGGGCAAGGTTTTAAAATTATATCCTGGGGGCCTATAAGGTTTTTTATAGAACGTACTGTCGTAGAAACTTCAAAAAAGGCTCCTTATATTGGAAATTCGAAGGGCTATTGCCCTTATTAATAGTCGAAAGTTATTTGAGGGCACCTAGCCCCCACCCAACGCCCCTTATTCCCACAAACACATCCAAGAAAAATTTTGAGATAGCAATTTTGTTCAGCGTAGCTGATTTCCATATAGAAAATACGATTTTGAGGAGGACACTCCCCCAGAACCTTCAGGGCAAGGGTTTTAACATATGCCCTAGGGGCATATAAGTTTTTTATAGAAGGCGTTGTCTTAAAAACTTCAAAAAGGCTCATTCGATTGGAAATTCAAAGGAATAGTGTCCTTTTTAATAGTCGAAAGTGATTGGTGGGGAACTAGCCCCCCCCCCCCATGCCCATCATTTCCCCAAACACATCCAATCATAATTTTGAGATAGCCATTTTGGCTATCATTTTGGCATACAAAACATGTTTTGAGGAGGACAATCCCCCACAACCCTCAGGGCAAGGGTTTTAAGTTATGCTATGGGGGCATATAAGGTTTTTATAGAAGGCGTTGTCGTAGAAACTTCAAAACAGGCTCAATTGATTGGAAATTAAAGGACTAGGGCCCTTTTTAATAGTCGAAAGTGATTGGAGTTTAATTAGCCCGCCCCCCCTCGCCGCCCCACCCATCATTTCTCCAAAC
This sequence comes from Artemia sp. Qi Xiang Cuo, assembly GCF_049724085.1. Lineage (NCBI taxonomy): Eukaryota > Metazoa > Arthropoda > Branchiopoda > Anostraca > Artemiidae > Artemia > Artemia sp. Qi Xiang Cuo. The sequence continues at coordinate 7,328 of NW_028300613.1, forward strand.
ACACCCAAACAAAATTTTTCGATAGCCATTTTGTTCAGCGTAGTTTATTTCTTGATATAAAATATATTTTTGAGGAGGACGCTCCCCCACAACCCTCAGGGCAAGGGTTTTAAGTTATTTCCTGGGGGCATATAAGGTTTTTATAGAAGACGTTGTCGTAGAAACTTCAATAAAGGCTCATTGGATTTGAAATTCAAAAAGCTAGTGCCCTTTTTAATAGTCGAAAGTGATTGGAGGGCAACTAGTCCCCCCCACGCCCATTATTTCCCCAAACACATCCAATCAGAATTTTGAGATAGCCATTTTGTTCAGGGTAGTTGATTTCCAGATAGAAAATATGTTTTTGAGGACGACAATCCCCCAAAACCCTCAGGGCAAGGGTTTTAAGTTATGCCCTGGGGGCTTAGAAGGTTTTTATAGAAGGCGTTGTCGTAGAAACTTCAAAACAGGCTCATTTGATTTGAAATTCAATGTAATAGTGCCATTTTTAATAGTTAAAAGTGATTGGGGGGTAACTAGCCCCCCTTCCCCTCCGCGCATCAATTCCCCCAACACCTCCCAGCACAATGTTGAGATAGCAATTTTGTTCAGCATCGGTGATATGCAGATAAAAAATATATTTTTGATGAGGACAATCCCCCACAACCCTCAGGGCAAGGGTTTTAAGTTAAGCCCTGGGGACATATAAGGTTTTTATAGAAGGCGTTGTCGTAGAAACTTCAAAAAAGGCTCATTCGATTAGTTACTGTAATTCAGTGTGGTCGTCCACATTCATCGCACATCTTAGGCAGTTACGTATTCTCCAGAATGGGGCTATCAGGATTCCTTCTAATAATGATTCTCGTTCTTCAGTAAGAGATCTGTATAAGAGTTTGCATATACTACCGGTTTCTGGTCTATTTGAGTTCTATAGAGCACAGTTAATATTCAATATTTTGAATAACGTAGTACCGGATTGCCTGCATAATATCTTTTGTTTTGTTTCTGAACGTCATCAATATGATACTTATAACACAGGTATGGCTCAACGACCGAGGAAGCCATCGCCTTAGTCTAGCTTTCCACTCAGACACCAGCTTCATGTTGTCAGTTCATGGTGTCATTAGCATGGGAGAGACACCCAGGGGATAATCTTGACCAGCCGGTTAGACTCGATGTCCGCAGGCTGCCAAGGGGCCATTACGATGGTTGTTAAGATTTTAATTAAAAACGTTTTTTGTTGTTTTTTTTGTTGTTGTTTTTTTTTACCTCAAATACTACCACCAGGATTGTGGACGCATGTAATTATTTATTTACATAAAGATATTTCTACAAAAAAAAAAAATTAATACACGCAAAATTTTTGCTCTTCCACCAAAATTTTTTATTACTGAATAGTCAAAGACTTGGATGAAATTTTCTTGAAAGCAGGACCAGGACAAAAAAGAGGACATAAGATATCCGAATCTTGGAATATTTCGAATAAAAGTCCATTTAATTATCAGCCAAGCGAATCTTTGAAAGGTGAAAATCATGATTAAATGACTTGATAGCCGTGTCCTTAATTTTCCGGGAAGGTTTCTACGGAATATTCTAGAATAACAAGTCCTTGTGATAGTTAATATCTCAAATTAAATTGACATGTCTCTGTTTTTTTCACCAATCGCATAGTTTAAAGCTATTACAAAAAACCAACAAAGAGAAAAATCTCTAAAAAAAAAAAAAACAAAAAAAAAAAAAAAAACAAATGATAATATGGCCCGGGGCGAGAAACGAAAAAAAAAAGAAAAAAAAATACCCGTAAATTTAACCTGTATAAAAACACGGCTTCTTCAGCACGAAAAAAAAAAAAAAAAACAAGATAAAACTAAAAACCAATAAAACCACAACCAAAAAAAAAACAAAAATGTACAATCGGAACAAACTAATCCACGTAGGGAAAAGATGCTAAAATAGAGTTTCTGCAGTGAGGACACCAGAGTAACTGAGGAAAAATAAAAAAACTGTAAATTACTTTAATTATTCAGTTGCGAAATAATCCTTTTGTTAGCTATTACTGAAGCAAATCGTTTTGGTCTAACAGGTAAAATAGTCCCCTGGTGATTATTTAAAATCTTTACTCCCTTATTGACAATTGATTCACTCTTTAGAAGGTTATCATAAATTGGGTCAATATTTAAATTACCCGTGTCCCTCTTTATGGAAAGGTTAGCAAACATATGTTTTTTAATTTCTATGGCTTCCCTGGCCCATTGGGTGTACCCCATATCATTAGAAATAGCCAAGGCTTCATCAAATTTTACAAAATGGTCTGGTTGAAGCCAAATATGCTCTGCTAAAGCTGAAACGAAAGTTTCTGGAGGCTTGCTTAATTGTAGGGTTTTTTTCTATTGAATTACGGTGTTCAATAAACCTTTCAACAAATTGTTGGTGAGTCCTACCAATATAGAACTTCCCACAAGAACACGGAATTTTATACACCCCACTTACTAAATTTCCCCGAGTTAAATCCTTACCAGAACTAAAAAAAACTACTCATTGGCCTCAGCGATTGGAAACATGTATCAATACCAAACTTACGTAAAACCCGTGAAAGTTTCTCCCCCAAACCAGGTACATATGGTAATGAAATGAAGCTTTTTGATACAACTAAATCTAAAGACTGAGGAACCTCAATAACCCTACTACTATGTTTGGCCCGTCTATTTTCAATTATTTTATCAATGAACTTAATTGGATAACTATTACAAAATAAAATATCCCTCAAGTATAACAATTATGAATCCAGAAATTCCTTGGAACAGATTTTAAAGGCTCTATCCACTAGTGAAATTACAACCCCCCCTTTTCACCGACATAGGGTGGCAAGAATGAAAATTTAAATACATATCATTGTGCGTAGGTTTTCTGTAAATCGAGAAAAGTAAATGGAAATCCCTTTTAATTAATAAAATATCCAGAAAAGGTAATTTATTATTATCCTCAAATTCAACTGTAAATTTAATATTATTATCAAAACTATTTAAATGCTTACAAAAAAGGTCTAAGGAGTCCAACCCATGTTTCCAAACGCATAACACATCATCCATGAACCTACCCCAGAAGCAAGGGGAGATTCTAAAACTGTTTATAGCGGAGGTTTCAATGGCATCAATGAATAGATTTGCCAATAAAGGAGAAAGAGAATAACCCAAAAATTTGGGTTACATAGGTAACCCAAAAATTTGTCTATGAAACTCCCCTCGAAAACCAAAATAAAAAGAAAATTCATTTACCAGCATAATTAGTTTCATAATGACATTAATATCCAGACTGGCTAAAGTCACATCTTGTATTAAATCAGAATCTATCATATTTACTTATTAAAGGATCGTCCAACCTTTTTAAATCAAAATGTTAATACATTAACAAAACATAAAAACTGAAAAGAATTGAAGTCTCCTAAGGCGTTAAAGTGAACAAATTCGGAGTCATAGCTATCGATTTTTTTAAATAGGATTTTTGTGTTCACAAAAGTGTAAGCAAAGCTACCAACAACCATTTTCCTAATTTTGAAAAAGCCATGACATTTTATTTATCCCTTAATTTCTTTTCATTATCAATACCAAAGTGGGTGTTTAAATTAACAGATGTAGGAATGACTGTTTGTTTCTCGAAATTTTTAGAAAGCTTACTAATCTATTAGATTTAAATATCTATTTGATAGAATATAATAAAATTTCACTGATACTGATAAAATTTGCCTGTAGACTTGATTAAAAAAAGATTTAATGCCAAACTGCCGAGCCATGACAGAAAACAAAGAAATAGATATAAAAATGACAAACGGGTCTCTGGCCAGTAAATGAAAATCATGAAAACAAACACAAAAATTTGCTCTCCGGAGTATATTGATAACGACTATTCTATTTGAGGGGTATCTTATTTTGCAACGGTATCCTGTAAAGTTCGTAAATAAATAATGCAGAAAAGGTAGATTAAACATGAAAAAGGTAATAAAAACGAAAGTTCTCAACTTTTGGACCCTACAATTTCAAATAGATGCGTTTCATTACTTTACATACCAGTCTTTGGTATTGACTTTACTGAAACATAATATTTCAACTTGTTTCAAATCAATCATACCTTCGAGTAGCTTCCTAAATTCTGGAAAGATAAAACACGTAATAGTTTGGTAAGTGAAGTATATCTCCTTGCTCTTGCGGAAAATTTTACATCGGTTACATCGAAACATAAAATTACATCGTTACATAAAATTATGTAACGGTTACATCGGTTACATGTAACCGATACATCCGGTTACATGTAACGGTTACATCGGTATGTAACGGTTACATCGGTTACATAAAATTTTACATCGTTTTGTTGAAAATTTTTTATAAAGTATTTCGAACATTATTTAGCCAGATGCATGTGATAAAATTATTAGTGCAATACGTTTTGGAAATGTTTCCCTCGACATTTCCTACTAACTTAATTATTGGATGTAATCTAAGGTCATGAGCAAAAGTTCATTGGTTTTTTTGAAATTGTGGACGGCTGCTAGTTAGAAATATGCTAACTACATAAAAGGTGAAAACTATCGAAGTTAGATAATTTTTGTTTAGTTTCAAATATGTAAAATGCTCTTTCCTGTTATTAATAATTTAAATTGGAACACGGCTTCCCCACCCTCCCCCCTTCCAGTCTCAACCCCAATAGATTTTTAAACAAAAATCTTTTTTTAACTAACCTTTATTGAAAACTCCTTTTTGTGCATTCAATGAGAAAATTAAAACGGTAAATTTACCCCTCTCCCAGAACTTGTCAGATATTTATTGTTCCCTCTTCTCTCTATATTTCGTTATTTAACACCATTTTTAGGCATTATTTGGAGATGATTCCGGGAATTAGTTAAACCTAAACTGATTTTGCAAACCAATACATAGTAGTTTTTAGGTATAAGGATTGAACTTGGAATATTCAGAAGAAAACAAATCACGGAAACAACACTTCATAATATGTAGGAGATATAATATGCAAAATATGGATGCTCTTCTACTTTAATTTACTTCCAACCAGGGTCATTACTATCCAAAATGTTTGGGAGGGGGGGGGGAAGGAGCGCCAGATTTTACTGACTGGCTGTTTTTTTTACTGACTGTTTTGTCAATAATTAACACAATGTCCGTTACGAATACAATGCTTAAAATCACTACAGGAGTCGGCAAAACCGCTGCATTTGCCGATTGAGATTCAGATTTCAGTACATATCATGTCACTGTTTTAAAACTCTTTATTTAACCAGTTGGAAAATTGTGACACCATCTATAAACTCACAATAGGAGTCGGTAAAACTGCTGAGTTTACCGACCAAGTTCGAACTTTCTATAGATGTTAGTAATTGTCAAACGTGAGTATTTTCATGGTTTTTATTTAACCGAACAAAATGTTTTACTGGCGTCAGAAAAATTATGGCGCTTCGCTTCACGATTTTACCGACTTTCTTTTTTTCAGAGTGACAAAAACATTGGGGGGGAGGGGGCATACATTACTGTCCTGCTTCCAACACCCGCATAATGTGAAATTGTAGAACCAAAACTATTTATTTACCTGTAGTGTGCTACGTATCAACTTGGTTTCATCCAGGACGTCATGCCTTAAAATCAACCCCTATGATACCCAGAAACGGAAAAACGTGATAAATGTATACTTGGGGCCATATATTTACACATTAGAGAAGGAGGGGGGGATAAATGTAGCAGAAGCATATCCTAAATGTGTTAACCACAATTTTTCTGCATATTTTGAAATAAGAATTGTTTTCTTAACATGTTTTATTCTCAATAACCCAATTTTAAGTTCACACTATTTCTTAATGTAAAAGAATTAAAATTTAGTTAGAACAGTATTTAGTTCTAAAGGACTCGTAAAGCAGGGTAGTCCCCTTAAAAAAAGAAGATAAATAGACTTGGATTTGTTTTGGGACGACCACACGAATTGGGGAACCTTTGGGCTTGACAACCATAAAACTCAAAACTTCTGAATTTCTTAAACTTCCTAATCAGATTAACGGAGCTTTATTTTACTATTGCCCCCCTAGCCCACAAACGAAAGTCATTTGCGACTCCCAATTTAGGGTATACACAATTCCTCCCTTTTTAACCTTTCAACTTGCAAATGAGAAAAAATCATATAGGAAATTAGTACCCTACAAATTATATTCACTAATAGCTAAAAATTCTGTAACTGAAATTTTGAGATGACACCATCTAGCAAATCCCTCTCCCAATTTATTCTCATATTTAGGAAAAATAGAACGGAAAATTGTATTGTTGACTTCTTTTTACAAAAAGTGCCTAAAAAGAAACAATAAGTAAAAAATAAAAAAGCTTTTTAGTGTGGTTCCAGAAAAGTGACAAATTGTCTGATGCATGCTTAACATTGAAAGAAAAAACATGAAGCTTTGGTGGGGGTAACCGAAAAATTTGTGCACACATATTTCGAAAAAGAAATGCACTTTTTGACTGCTTTCAGTTTTCTGTCCCATTTGTCTAGAAAATGAATAGTTTGACTGTGATATTACCGCATTATGCCATTGGGCACCAAACTTGCTGGCATAACATTTCTTTCTGATTAGCTACATTCTGAGCGAGCGCGAAGATGGATATAAATTTGTGGATTATTTATCTCTCATGCTTGCTTATCTAGTTGAAGGTAATACTCTTGTAGTGCTGTTTGCTAATAACATTTGTGATTATCTATATTTTCTATGTAACAACTCCAGTTTAACCATTATTGCTGCCAAATCAAAAATGCTCCGGCTTAACCCCCGCCCGATCTCTTTTACACCCCCCCCCCCTATAGTCCCCTTTCCTATTGTGTCTTAAGTGAAAATACTGGGAGTGATTTTCTCCAAAGACTGTTGTTTTGCCGTATATATTGACAGTGTAATTAGGAAGGGCAACACTTCCCTTCAAACACTGTCTAAAATGTATCGTCTTGATTGTGATGTCAAAAGTCTTCTCACACCTACTTTTGCTATGTGTGGCCAGTCTTGGAGTATGCATATCCTGAGTAGGGCCCTTCTGTACTATATACTGCTCACCTAATGCAGGACCTAGAGTAGGGTGCAGAAAAGGGCAGTTAGGATTATCCTGGGATGTTGTGATATTACCTACCAAGAAGCACTCAATAAACTTGAAATCCAGTGCCTTGAGTAAAATCTAAGCAATCTCGTCATGAGATTTGGAAAAGCATTGCTGTCAAGCCCAACCAACCAGGATATACTTCCTGCAGATGCCCCACCAAACAGAAAAACCAGACATAAACTCAGACTGACATCTATACGTGCATGAACATACCGATATCGGTATTCATTTATGGCATTTTTTACGTCTATGTTTAACTTGTAATGTTGTGATGTTTATGTATAACATGTAATTTTGTGCCACTTTTTTACGTCTATGTTTAATATGTAATGTTTTTGCAACTGTCAGTTAGCCAAGAGCTACGAAAGTTGTGTAATAAATCGTTCTCTCTCTCTATCTCTTAGGTGATCATGGGCCGTTTAAAATCAACATTCAGAGATGAGGTGACTTTTTCTGTAGTTGCATCCCATATAAGCTACCGTTTTCAGACATACTACAAGTTAGTTGAGAAGAAATAGCTATAGAGAAGTAAAGGAATTACCTTTGACTTACATTTAAGCCAAAGGGAAACTTTGGGGCTCAAATAACACGCGTCAAATTTTTTGAGAGGTAGCACTTTGGGGATTTAGAGAGAAAGGTTGAGATGGCTTGGGCACGTTCTGCGGATGAAAGATGACAGATTTCCGAAGATTGTCCATGTCGGCTAACCGGCTAGGGCTAAACAGAAAGCAGGTCGTCCACAATTGGGGTGGAAGGATGTCATAAAAAAAGGTTTAAGGTAAACTAAAAATTCCTGTGAGTATGTAAAGAGGGACGCTTTGAATAGATTGGGATGGAGGAGGAACGAGCTTAGCTGTTTTGGCCTTCGGCAGCTTGAAACTCTGGTGAGTCGTTAGTAGTAGTAGTTGTAGTACTTTTTAATGCCGTGGTAGTACTTTTAATAGACCCTAAGGAGTACCAATAATATCGTTGGAGGGGCAACATTGTTTACACAGCCAACATTTTTAGTTGTGTTTTAAGGTATTTGACAAAACTCGTTTTCAGCCTCTCCGTGTTCATGGACATGTATTCATGTTTAATGTTGTAATGTTTATGTTTGACATGTAATGTTGTGCCCCTTTTTTTACGTCTATTTTTAACATGTATTTTTTTCAACTGTAAGTTAGCCAAGAGCTACGAAAGTTGTGTAATAAATCGTTCTCTCTCTTTCTCTCTTAGGTGATCATGGGCCGTTTAAAATCAACATTCAGAGGTGAGGTGATTATTTTATGTAGTTGCATCCCATATAAGATGCCTTTACCTGACATGCTAAGAGTCAGTTGAGAAGAACTAATTAACTTTGACAAAACTTGTTTTCAGGCCCTCGTGTTTACAGGGTTACAAACTTTGAAGGGTTTTCATCTTTCGGGTTCCAAGCGTGTCAGGCATAGACTCCTCAAATTTTAACGCGCCAGAAATGCATGATTTAATATGAGTTCAGAGGAGACATACGCCTGTTGAATAAGGCACTCAAAATCATAAGCCTTGTTTTCGGGCCATCTATATCCAACATGGAGTTTGTCAAGGGTTGTGCAGATTATCGTTTTGAGTCCCGTGATTAACACGGTGAATGCTTCTCAGAGTTCGTGGTCAACAATGCTATTCTAGCACTTTATAATTTTGAAGAAACGTGTCCAACACACTTGGAACCCGCAAGATCAAAACGCTTTAAAGTTTTGCTGGGTTTAACACAACAAACCTGAAAACGATTTTTGTTGAACCCACTCAAAACAAGTTTTAAATTCGGTGCCTGAAAACACAATTATAATTTGCACAATCCGTTTCAAACTCCGTGTTGGATGTGGGTGGCCTAAAAACAAAGCTTTAGCTTAAATACTTGAATTGAATGGTTGAAAAATAGCAACATTGCTTGAAAAAAAGGGAAATACCCTTATAACATAAAGTACTGGTACTGGAAATCACACTATCAGTTTTGGCATATGAGAACACAATAGTGTATAGGTTTTAAGCTCCTGTATACAAAAATTCAGAATTTTGAATTTTTTTGCTGGAGGCAAGAATCAAAATTTCAGGTGCCCTTTTTAAGTAACCAAAAATATTGAAGGGCGGATAGCCCTTCTCCCACGCCTCTTTTTTCCCAAAGCTGCATGATAAAAATCAAGATATAGCCATTTTTTTTGAAATAGTTGAAAGATATAGTAAATATGTCTAAGGATAATTGACTCCTATCTGCTTCCGGAGGAAGAGCTACAAGCAATGAACCTTGCCATTATTTAAAAATAGAGTAGGCTCTTGGAAAGTCTAAAGATATTTTTTGGTAGATTTTGTGCGGTTGGGGTGTGGAGGTTTATCTGACAGGATCTTTTCATAAAAGAACCTTTCGTGGGGGAAGATAATTCTCCATAGAGGGGAGCTGGATTTCGGGGTGCTATTTCAAAGAATCAATAATGAAATAAAAAAAGTTTTTTCAGCTTAAAGTATGAAGGAACAATAAAATTGAAAACGGACAAAAATTATGGCGTATATGAGGGTATTGTAGCCTCATCAATACCTCGCTCTTTGCGATAAAGTCCTGTTTAACTTTTATAAAAACTTATTATTCTAATTGAAAGGTCTTGGTGTTTCAGGAGTCATTCATAAATACTTGGAACAAAAAGTCAAACTTTAGTGTAGAGAGCAAGGTATTGAAAAGCGGACAACTCCCCTCGTATATGTTATAATTTCTGTTCATTTTAAGTTTTAATGTTTTTCTTTACTTTCAGTTGGAAAAACTTGTTTTTTCTTTATTAAATGTCACTAGAAAACCAACTGATGATTTTATCACGAATGTATTTATTGACTAAGCAATAGAAAAGAAAATTTAATTTGCAAATAGCTTTTTAAATGAACAAATTAAAATTTGTTTAAAGTAGTTTCAAAAGGTTTGCTCTCAATAGCTTGAAAACAAAAATAAATAATAATAAAAAATATATGACAAGGTCTACGGAGCCTACAACCTACAAACTGAATAAACTGGTTAAAGACCAATCTACATTAAAACTTAAATCAATTAACTGAGCTAAAAGGTTAACCCTAAAAAAGGTAAAGGTTTCTTGAATTATGAATTATAAATTATGAAAAAGGTAAGAAATTAACGAATTATACTTTGGAGATATTAGTTTTATTTTCAACTGATAATTCAGTTATTAGCATTTTATAGTTAGGTTGATGTTGAGGCTAAGCTTTAAAAATAGCTTCAATCCATAAAGATTGTCCTACTTAGAAGGAAACACTACTAAAGAGTGATCGATCTTTATTGAACATCCTATTTAATACTCTAAATATAATTTTCCCTTAAAGGTTCTATGAAAGCAATTTGGGTCTTCATAAGACAACATTCTAAGGTTTTTTAATTTAGAAAGCCAATAGTCTCATGTTTTAAAGCTCAAGATTCTTGAAGTTATTAAGGCCTTGGGTGAAATCAATTTATTCGTGGCCCAGATAGAAAAATAAGCGAGGCCTATTTTCTTAGTATTGAGAAAAGTATTGGTAATATTGGCAAAGACATTCAAATTAAGAAATCACGATAAAATGCTACCGAATAGAAAGTGCGCAATTCCTGAGTGTGAGAGCATTTTTGCAGTCAATTAAAGGGTTTTTTCTACGGCAAAAGCAGAAAAGTGGTCTTTTAGTGCTAAAAGGGTTTACTCAGAATTAGTATTGAAAATTTTAAGTCGCCAGTGTTACCTATTTTTTGCGTCAACCAGCTGGTTTAACCAATGACGGTATTGGTTCAACCAGCTTGTATGTTTAACCCAAAAATGGAAAAAAAAATCACAAGTGTTTGAACTCAAACAATACTGCCTCCCAAAAACACTTTTTTTTTACTTGTCATATAGGGCAAACGATTTCAAACATAAAAAATTTGTAAACGGTCAAAACTTTTACAAGTGTTATATGTTTAAAAACAAAAGTTGAAAATTTCATTCTACTATAATTAAATGATTTATCAGTGGCTTGATTTCCTCTTGATTTGACATGTTTCATATTAATTTGTGGTAAGAATAAATTGAGATATGATCTAAACTAGTCTGATATATTCCACAATACAGTAATTGACTGAATTAGTGGAATCTTTTGTCAAATTGTTCAGGTAAAAGCAAGTTCATCTAGGCCATAAGAAATTATAAATTATATAGACTTTCGAGGTACCCTAAACATAGAATAAAATTGTAGTTTAGCTTCTTTTTGCTTGGAGTTACCTTACATGGCTAGCTTATGGATAAATTGTTAGGTCAAATTCTAGTTTAGCTGCATTTTGCTATGTTGGAAAGGGGTTAGGTTAGGAGAATGAAACTCAGTAATGGATGCAAGGCTAAAAACCTACTTTGGGAAGGTAATTCCAAGCTTCCGTGTGAAGGTATTACCAACCTGAGCTTAGACAATCAATGGGTACTATTTGAAAGATGAAGATGGCTTTAAACAATTGTTTTCTAGTTATTCCAATCAAATTTAAATTTAACATCAAATATTCGTATGTAGGTATCAAAACATGGCTAATTAAGAAAAAAAGCCAAGACAGATAGTTTGAGTAATTGAGAGACAAAGATATATAAATGGCACAGGTATTGCCAAGCTTCTGTGTTAACCCTTTGCTGATTTCTAAGTCTTAAAATTTTGCATACTTAAAAGCTTGGATGTCATGAGGCTCATTTTATTGGGAGGGGGAGGGTGATCTTTGAGAATTTTACCAAATCGTTGCCTGATTTATGCCGAATTTTCTGCAGAAATCATGAATTTCGCTGAATTTCGGCCAATTTCGCAAAATTTTACCGAATGCCAAAAAAGTTGGGGGATGGCCTGCCCATCCCCCCCGTCTTTACCATGCCTTTGCGTAAAAGGTCCAGAACTACTGGACTCATAACATGGGATAGTGCAAAGCTATTAATCTGAATAACCGTGTTTTGAATCAATTAATCAGAAGATTTATTTTGCAAGGGTGTCGCTTTTATCATAAAAAGGTCTTTAAACGTCTGGGCACTTTCTCGAGAAAAGAATTATATACGTGAGAACAACCTCCCATCATATACTTTCGTCTGTAGACCGATCCCTCCCTGAAAGTTTCATTTTCCTAACCTAAACCCTTTTCGAGATAACAAAAAGTAGATAAACTAGAATTTTACCAAACTGAGTTTTTAACCTCATAATGTCTACTAACTCATTTTTCAGATTTGCAATCCTTAAAAAATTTTAATCTTCACAGCAAACCAATATAAGAAGCTTAGCCTAACAAAAGAGTGGTAAGCTGACTTGAGGGATTTAAAAGCCAAATTATATATATATATGGGCCAAAAATTCCACTTGACTATCAATATCTTACTCTAAATATGAGAACCCTGTTTTCAGAGAGCAATAATTATCTAGAATTTTATTCAACTTAGGAGCTGAGAAGTTTTTTTGAAGTCAAAATATGATCCCATTCTTTGGTCCTAATGCTTCATCACAGACATGCCTGGAATATAACAATGAAATAGCTCTTTTAGAACCTAAAATACAGTTATTTGTTATAATTAATTTAATATAATTAATTAGAAAAAAAATTTATTGCTGTTGTAACAAAAAAAAGAATAGAAAAATTTTAAAACATTGTAAAAAAAAAAAGAAAAAAACACTCGAAAGTGCTTTATATTTCGTCAATATAAGAAAAACTATATTAATTTATATTTTCAGTAGAGTACTAGTCAAGTAAAATCTAACAAATGAATAAGAATTCTATAAGGGTGGGGGGCAACTTCAATAAGTCACTTACAGCACCCGAGTCTGATACGTTTGAAAGATGACCAACGGAGAAGGAAAAGGTCAAAAGAAATGATGTTATAATGAAAAGTTCGGATTTTGAATGTTGTCAAAGCTGAACTAGCCGATCAGACTGGGTGAATTTTCTCAGTCTGAAAAATTCTGTAAGGGAAATGAAGCTATCTATCACAGATAAATTATGATAAAATTATGAAAATTGCCAGTTAGTGGGGGATCAAGGAAAAGGTTTGTGCTGTAGTAACTGATGATGGAGCAAAATATCGTTCGGGACGTAAAAGATGCTGCATCCCAAGTAGGCATAGGATGTACACATGTTTCGCGCTTCGCACAGACTCTATATTTGAAGTGGATGGGAGGGGGGTGATGGTGCTGCTAGGAATGATACTGCTGAACTGTTGCCTCTCGTCCAAAAGGCTAGAAATATTGTCAGATTTTCAAGACGTAGTGTTGTAGCTACCGACAAGCTGCACCAGGTTCAAATCTGTATTAACAACATTTACACCAAAAAGCTAAAACCAGATGTAAAACATATGTTTAAGAATTTTATAAGGGGGGGGGGCTCAAAAAAATAAGTATTAGAAGAACCAAAATTCAACAAATTCAACTTCTATGTGTAAACTGTTTTTTTTCTAATAAAAAAAATAAGCAAATCCGGTGGAGAGTTGCCGATCTCAAATTTGAACACGAAAATGGTGTCTGGGACTCTTCCAAAGGCCTATTGACAGAGCAGTCTGCAATATTTTCTTATTGACAGAGCAGTCTTCAATATTGGCTTCTTTTCATGTCAGACGTCAAAGCGCTCACTTCAAGGACAGACAAACCGATGATCTTGAGAACCTTCAGGTCTGAAGTTGCAGCAGAGTTGAATGCCTTGGCACGTGCAACGTAAACGTGGTAGACAATCCGCAGATGTTGAAAAAAGTCCCAGCCCATTTCTAAGTCACAATCCAAACTGACCGGCTATATCTGTTCAAGCCAAAGAACTTGATCACTGGCCAAAAAAGAATGAGAAGTAGTGCCGCTGCAAAAGTGCAAATGAGGATATACACCTTATGAATGCAAAATAAGTGAACTTCCACTGTGCCTTACTGACAAAAATAATTGTTTTAAGGTCTTCCAAAACAAGTAAAAATGCTCTATTTTTGTATACTTGAGAGGTTAATGTCGTATTTGTGCAACATGGTCTAAAATTGACAATTTTTAATAAACAGTGCAGAGACATTTTTTTTGGCAATAGTCTGACCTAGAGATTGCATGGAAGGTGCTGGAGATTTTTCTTAGTATTCATTCCTATAGTGGCCTGTCAAGGGTTAACCAATGACGATATTGGTTCAACCAGCTTGTATGTTTAACCGAAAAATGGAAAAAAAAATCACAAGTGGTTGAGCTCAAACAATATTGCCTCCCAAAAACACTTTTTTTTACTTGTCATGTAGGGCAAAAGATTTCAAACATAAAACATTTGTAAACAAACATTTGTGTCAAAACTTTCAACACTTTTACAAATGTTTTATGTTTAAAATCAAATTTGGAAAATGTGATTCGACTATAATTAAATGATTTAGCAGTGGCTTAATTTCCTCTGGATTTGACATATTTCATATTAATTTGAGGTCAGAATAAATTGAGATATGATCTAACCTATTCTGATACATTTTAACAGATAGAAAATGACTCAATTAGTGGAATCGTCTGATAAATTAGTGGAATCAGTGGAATTTCTGATAAGAAACAAAATAAAACAAATTAGGCTTAACTAGGAAAACTGTTTTTTTCTAATCAAATAAATACTATAACACATTATATGCTGAAAATTTTTTTTCAATAAATTTGAAAGAATGAACATGTTAGTTATTAGCATTGAATTTAAATCTCTAGCTGAAAATATTGCATTAATGTAATGAAGTATATTCAGGTCATGAAATTCCACAGGAGAAGAATTGTCAATTTTGAAATTATATGAAAACCTTCAAGGATTCATGCAATGAGAAAATTGAAATAAGACCTCGAAGGATTGAGTTAGTTTTGAATTGAATCTCAGTGAAGGCAGTTGTTTGGTGACCGGCATTGGATCACGGCGGTAAGCTGTCTTGTTCCATATCAATTTATTTTATTATTATTTTCATTATATACTGTCAATATTATAAATAGAAACTTCAGCATTAAATTAGTGATTTGTCCTTTAACTGTGTTGAGCAAATAATGAGTATGGAGAGCTAGATAGGCGTTCGGCAATCACTGGTCTGCTCAGGACGGAAGCCACTTTAAAATGGCCTTCAAAATTAGGGTAAGTGAGTACAAATTACGGGGTTGTTGTATTTCCTTCTTTTGTGTGAGTTCTGGTTGCATATTTTTAAATTTTGTCAAGGAATCATTTCTGTGAAAAAAACTGTTTTTGGACAGATTTAGCATGCAGGACTAAGACTTGGGTGCAGCTGTCTCATTAGTTAATGTTCTTTTTTATGGAATTGGTGTAGGTGGTGAGAAAAGAAATTCTGGGAATCGTCTAGCAAGCCTCCTTGATCAACTTCGGAGGGTGAATGGCGGCAGAAGCTTTAATGGGTTTGAGGAAACGGCTGTATTTTCTTAGTCGAGTCCCCGAGAGGGTTTTCAGATCATTTAGACAGGCTAGACGATTTGGACTCGCTTTTAAATTTCAATCATGGCTATCGTATTTCCAGATCGCATGATATTCTCCACATTCTCCCACCCCCAAGACCAACGGTTGTGCCTGAATCAAGTGCGTCCATGGTTATTCATCAAGACGTTAGCTTGAACCGAATTAAACTTAGGCTTGAGGTTTCAAAGGATATCCCAACATTCATTGGGCAGTCAGACCCCTTGGCATGGTTGGATCAGGCTAGGGTTTGGTTGATATTTGTCGAAATCAGATCTTTCCTTGAGCAGTTGCTTATCTTGGAGAGTAGGTTCCGGTCGCCCTTGAACGTATGGTTTACGCATTTGCCGCGCCAAGATGGGGAATCATGGGATGCTTTGAAACAGCACTAGCTTTACACTGTGCCGGAAGAGAGGGTGATTTGAGGTTCGCATCAGAATAAATTGTCTACGACCCGGACCAAATGAAATCAGAAGAGTATGCACAGCTGGTTCAAAAGTCTTTTAACCTTCGTTACGGTTTCACAAGCCCAGATTGGTTAAGACCAGAGGTTGTCAATGTATACGTAAAAGAATTTCTGGCAGATCTTCCATTTTCGCATTTTGACGAATTCAATAAGGATAATCCAGTAATGATTTCTCCATGGTCTTTAAACCGTAATCAGGCAACGAACCGTGGGTATTAGGCCCCCAATTCAACATGAGCATTGCCCAATCTCGGAAGTGAACTGTTATTATTATTGGCATTCGGGTCATGTGTTGCGTTTTTGTACAAAGAAGTTGAATTCCCGCCAGCCCATTCTAATCAAGTCAAAGAGTCGGGTCACCATCAGATAGATGCGGGACATTGACCAGGAGCCCATCAAACCTTCTCCGAGTCTTCAGAGCTCAGAGCAATACCAGTAATTGGGGAACTGCGTTAGTGCATGGTTTGTTCAATAGCTCACAGTTTTTCGTTGTCTTTTGTAAGCGTAAATTTTTATGGAGTTGAGAGAGATAGATTTATTCTAAACAAGTTAACAATTTAACATCAGTTTAGCGGCCACCCCAAGAAGTGAAAACTTGTCCAAGGGGTGGCAAAAATACACTAACATAACAAAACAATACAAAAAACAAAACAACCTATCTATATCACAGTCCCCAAACAGCACCACAAACCTTACACCATAACAATTTTATTAAATTTAGTATCATATTCATAATCATCACCTCCAGGAGCATAAATAATTATCAATATATTAAAAAAAACCAACAATTCATACTTACTAAAAAGCATTCCTTTAATTACTATCTTAAACAAAGAAATATCACCTATATTATTTATATTTTGATCAAGATGGTTCCAACTTCTGATCCCCCTACGAAGCAAAGAAAACATCGATCAGGCCGAAACAACCAGCGGAAATTTAATCTCTACAGATGACCTAATCTCATAATCATGGACGAAAGACTTGAGGTTTGCTAGGCCATTAAAACACGGGAGGTTTATACCTCTCTGGATCCAAAATGAATAGAAGTTTATACAGCTCCCGTACTACGGAAGCTTGCAATATCTTTACACGCTCATACGCATTTCGTCCCGAATCCCGGGGTTGTAGGCTATTTAACAGCCGAACAGCGTTGTTTTGTAGAACTCCTACTGGCCAAACAATAGAAGGAAATGCTACAAGCCAAACACTACTACAATACAATATATATGGATGGATAATGAAAAAATAAAGAAGGCGCATAACAAAAGGAGGAAAAAATGCTTAAGTTTTCTCATTATACCCAGGTTACGAGACACAATTTTACAAACCTACTGTACATGGCGCTTGAATGATAAAACTTCATAAATATAAACCCCCAGGTACTTATAAGAACACACCCGCTTTAAAGTTCCATTATGTGTTACAATATCCTTAATCCATGGATAAAAAGCTGATGAACGGGAAAAAATAACAAAATTAGTCTTACCCAAATTAATCTTTAACCTATTTACCCTCAACCAAGAATTTAACCTTTCAACAGTATCTTTCATCGATATCTGAAGCAATTCTTCTGTCTTCGCGGTACTAACAGCAACTGTGTCATCAGCATATAATGATACCGTCTCATTCCGGGGGTTTTTGAGGTGCCGACTCTCTAAGATACAGGGGCAGAGTGTAATCTTATCAGCGAAGCCACCTTTGTTAGTTTGCCGTAAGAGTGTGTTATATCAAGAAAGGTGCAAAGTACAGGAGCTCGCACGTTATCGAGCCCCCTGTGTAAAAGGAGGAGCAGTGCTGAAGCTTTCCATTTTCGGTTGTAGTTTTACTGACTCGTATCTATTGTTGCCAAATTTGTGTTATCTACTTTTGATTGAACGTCCCTTCATTAAGGAGGCCTGTTTCCTTTTTGATCCAACTACAAAGAGTACCTGCTTGTTTTCCGATGGATGTTAAAGCTGGCCTTGCATTGGAGCCAACATTTTGCCACAAGATTAAGCTGGGGAATTTCGGTCAGTGGTGTTTATTTAAAGGTGCTGAGAGCAAAACGGGCCAAACGCTATTAATCGAGCAGGGTCTAGTGTTCTCAAACGTGAAAGTCATGGTTCCGTCCCAAATAGTCGAGGCTACAAATGGAAAGGCTAGGCTTTGGCTAGCTAACTGCTTGGATTTTTCGGTTCATGTTAGGAAATCACGATTTTATCTACTTGTTTTACGAACTGGATACAGGATTTGTTCATTAGGTGGTAAACCAGTTGGTTTGTTCTTTTGAAGGCCCCTTCCAGCAGATAGGCTCCACACGAAAAGGCTGGGTTGATATATCAAGGGATGCATTTTTGGCCTTTTTCAAAATGGACCATCTAAAGCTTCTCATCTATTCTACTATAGAGGATCTTCTTTGGGAATTCAGCGACAACTTTGCACGTAGTGACGACGACTTGGGTCACTACCGAGGTATTACACACCGAAAAAACACTGTAATCATCCCCCATACACCAGCTCCCCTACCAGGTTCCTCCCTCATATGGTTCCAGAACTGAGGGAAAGGATTGAGGCCCTGTTACGACAAGGTGGGCTACGGGAGTCCTCAAGCCTTGGTCATCCCCAGTATCCCTAGTTAAAATAAGGACGGTACATTCAGGCTAGTACGTAAAGGATTACAGAAAGCTGAACTCGGCTACAAAACTTGACTGTTACGTCTTACCAAGGATAGACGACATTCTTGATAAGCTGAAGGGTTTCAAAGTTGTCTCAAAGATGGACTTGGTTCAAGGTTTCCTGCCAATTGAAGTGGAGCCAGAAGATCGCTAAAAGACCGCAGTCACGACCCCATTTGGATTATATGAGTACATTAGAATGGGATTTGGATTGTTGAACGTGCTGGCATCATGCAAAAGGATGATTGAATCTGCCCTTCGAGATATCTTAGGGAAGCATGTTATTGTTCTCCTAGATAATTTTGGGACTGCAGGTGTCCACTATGATTCCTAGTTTGAGATTCTTCGCCAGGTTTTCATGAGGTTTCGAGAAAACACTCTTAAGCTGAAGGCAAAGAAGTGTGAATTTTGTGCGTCTTCACTTATCTTTTTAGGTCATATTGTGCCTTCAGATGGATTGCGTCCCGACAAGGTCTAAGAAATTCGTGAGCTACGTTATTGGCGGAATATTTCGGAGTTGAGATCTAGTGTAGCTTTATTAAGCTATTTTAAGAAATTTATTCCAATTTTTGCTAAAATATCAAAGCCATTGTCTGATTTGACGAGAAAGGGAAGGTCGTTTGTGTTTGAGACACCCCAAATTGAAGCCTTTGAGAAACTCAGGTCTCTGCTTATATCTGAGTCTCTTTTGGCATACCCCTACTTTGAAAATGAAAAATTGATGTCGACGACTGGTTTAGCGATTGGTGCTTGTCTCTGTCAGGTCCAAGATGATTTAGAGCGCCCGATTGCACATACTAGTCGTGTACTAAGACCTGTGGAACAGCGGTATTCTACTACGAAAAGAGGAGCATTAGCATTGTGGGAGTACGTCCGAAAATTCAGGCATTACTTGCAACCAAAAGCGTTTGTGGTAAGGACCAACTACCAACCCTTGAAAGCATTATCTCTTATGGATGTTACCGCGGGAAAGCTAGCAAGAATCTGCCTTGACCTTCAGGAATTTACGTCTTCGGTCGAATATTAACCAGGAGCGGAGATGTTTGTGTATGCATTGCCTCGACTGGTTGGACAAGTCCCGGAAGGTAAAGGGTTATCCATTATGGTGAATTCAGTTTATGCTTTAGATATTTCACCTGCATCAAATTTGGCTGACCTGTTAAAAAAACAGAAAACAGACCCTTTATGTAAGTCCATTTATTTGAGATTATGTGAAAATGCGCTACACCCTTGAGAATGTAGTATTTTAGAATATAGAATCCTTTTGTTTAGAGGATGGACTTGTTTGTTTCCTCTATCACCTTCAGCGTCATATCATGATGACATTTCTGTTGTGCCTGTAGTACCCGAGAGTTTAGTAATTTAGGTTTTGGATATTTTTCACAGGTCGAGCGGACGTTTTGGAATATCAAAGATGCTCCAAAAAACTAAATCCACTGTCTGGTTCCCAGAGGTGTACTGGTGGCATATAAGCTTCTTATAGAAAGCGTTGCCGTAGAAACTTCAAAAAGGGCTCATTCGATTGGAAATTGAAATGGCTAGTGCCCTTTCTAATTGTCGAAAGTGATTGGAAGGCAACTAACATCCCTACCATGCCCACCATTTATCCAAGCACATCCAATCAAAATTGTGAGATAGCCTTTTTGTTCAAAGTAGTTGAAAGGTTCAGAAATTATACCTTTGAGGATGACCCCACAAATCCCCCCACAGTCCTCAAGGCATGGTTTGTACGTTATGCCTTGGGGGCATAAGGTTTTTATTGAAAGCTTTATCGTAGAAACTTGAAAAAGGGCTCATTCAATTGGAAATTCCCTCGGCTAGTGCCCTTTTTAATAGTCGAAAGTGATTGGAGGGCAATTAACACCCCTTTCACTCCCACCTTTTCCTCAAACAAAAGCAATCAAAATTTTTAGATAGCCATTTTGTTAAACGTAGTTAAAAGTTTTGGAAATTAAGTCTATAAGGATGATGACTCCCCCCCCCTTCACAAAACTGAAGGCAGGGGTAGTAAGTTATGCCCTGGGGGCATATAAGGTTTTTTATAGATATCGTTGTCGTAGAAACTTCAAAAAAAGCTCATTCGATTGAAATTGAAGCGGCTGGTGCCCTTTTTAATAGTCGAAAGTAATTGAAAGGCAACTAACCCCCCGTCCATGCCCAACGATAATCCACACACATCCACTCAAAATTGTGAGATATGCTCCTACTTCAATATAGTTGAAAAATCCAAACATTAGATCTGGGAGGATTCGACTCCCCCCACAACATTCATGGCAGAGGCGGTAAGTTACGCCCTGGGGGCATGTAAGGTTTTTATTTAAAGATCTACCGTCTAAACTTGAAAAAGGGCTCATTCGATTGGAAATTCAAACAGCTAGTGCCCTTTTTAATAGTCAGAAGTGATTGGAGGGCAACTAACCCCTCTTTCACTCCCACCTTTTCCTCAAACACATCCAATCAAATTGTTTAGAAAGCCATTTTGTTCAAAGTAGCTAAAAGTTTCTCGACAGCACTCAGGGCAAGGATTGTAATTTATGCCCTGGGGGCACGTAAGGTTTTTTATAGAAATCGTTGTCGTAAAAACATTAAAAGGGCTTAATCCATTGGGAATTGAAAGGGCTGGTGCCCTTTTTAATAGTCAAAAGAAATTGAAAGGCAACTAGCGCCCCTTCCGTACCAACCATTTATCCAAACACATCCAATCAACATTGTGCGATAGCCTTTTTGTAAAGAGAAGCTGAAAAGTCCAGAAATTCTATCTTTGAGGATGACACTCACCCCACAGTCCTCAGGTCAAGGTTTTTAAGTTATCCCCGGGGGGCATATATGTTTTTTATTTAAAGCTTTGTCGTGAAAACTTTAAAAAAGGCTCATTCGATTGTAAATTGAAACGGCAGGTGCCCTTTTTGATAGTCAAAAGTGAATGAAGGGCAACTAAACCCCCTCACACTCCTACCTTTTCCTCAAACACATCCAATAAAAATTTTCATAAAGCCATTTCGTTGTAAGTATTTTAAATTTTTTGAAATTTGGTCGTTAAGGATGAACCCCCCCCCCCCCCACAGCACGGCGTACGCGGGTAGCCGGTTATAGCCTGTGGGAATATAAGATTCTTAATTGCGAGTGTATTTTTAATTTGTTGAAAATAATTGGAGGGCAACTAACCCCCTGTCACGTCCACCTTTTACCCAAACAAATACAGTAAAAATTTTGAGAGTTGAAAGTTCTGGAAATTATGTCTTTGAGAAAGACAGCCCTCAGGGCAACGGTTGTCAGTTATGCCCTGGGTGTACATATAATTTTTATAGAAAGTCATGTTGACTTTAAAAAGTGCTCATTCAATTGAATATTGAAAGGGTTAGCTCCATTTTCCGTGGTCGAAATTGATTAAAAGATATCCAATTTTATTTCTCACGCCCCAGATGTCACCACGCCACTACTATAAAGTTTTATATATATATGTCGCTCAACGTATTTGAAAACTTTAAAACTTTGATTTGCGAGGATGATAACCCCCGGGGGGCTCTCGGGGCCCGGAGCTTAGTTTATGACCTGGGGGCATAAAAGGTTTTCATGGAAAGCGTTGTTGCAGAAAATTCAAAAAGGGCTCATTCAATTGAATATTGAAATGGCTAGTGCCCTTTTCAATAGTCGAAAGTGATTTGAGGGCAACTAATCCCCTTTTTACTCCTATCTTTCCACGAACACAAACAGTCAAAATTTTGAAATAACAAGTCAGTTCAATGTAGTTTAGATTTAGGCATTAGGTTTTTCTGGATAATCCCCCCACAGCACTCATGGCAAGGTCTGTAAGCTATTCCCTTGGTACATAAAAGGTTTTTTATAGAAATCTTTGTCGTAAAAACTTGAAAAAGGGTTCCTTCGATTGGAAATTCAAACGGCTAGTGCTCTTTGTAAGAGTTAAAAATGATAGGAAGGCAAATAACCCCTTTCAAACATACCGTTTCCCCAACATCAAGAATCAAAATTCTGAGATAGCCATTTTTTCAATGTAGTTGAAAATTCTTAAAATTATGTCTTCGAGGGCAATAGCCCCTCTACAGCACTCATGATAAGGACTGTAAGTTATGCCCTGGGTTTATAAGGTTTTTATAGGAAGCGACATTGTAGAAACTTCAAAAAGGGTTCATTTGATTGGAAATTGGTATGGCTAATGCCCTTTCTAATAGTCGAAAGTGATATAGAAGGCAACTAACACCTCTTCCTTGCCCACAGTTTATCCAATCACATCCAATAAAAATTGTGAGTTATCCTTTTTGTTCAATATAGTTGAAAGGTCAGGAAATTATATCTTTGAGGATGATACTCCCCCCACATGATTCATGGCAAGGGTTGTAATTTATGCCCTAGGGGCATAAAAGGTTTTTATTGAAAGCTCTGTCGTAAAGACTTGAAAAAGGCCTCATTCGAATGGATATTCAAACGGCTAGTGACCTTTTTAATAGTCGAAAGTGATTGTAAGGCAACTAACACCTCTTCCATGCCCACCGTTTATCCATTCACATCCAATCAAAATTGTGAAATAGCCTTTTTGTTCAATATAGTTGAAAGGTCCAAAAATTATATCTTTGAGGATGATACTCCCCCCACAGCACTCAAGGCAAGGGTTGTAAGTTATGCCCTGGGGGCATATAAGGTTTTTATTGAAAGCTTTATCGTAGAAACTTGAAATAGGGTTCATTCGATTGGAAATTCAAACGGCTAGTGTCCTTTTAATAGTCGAAAGTGAGCAACTAATCCCTCTTCCATTCCCACCTTTTCCTGAAACCCATGTAATAAAATTTTTAGATTCCTAATTTGTTAAAAGTAGTTAAAAGTTTTGCAAATTAAGTCTTTAAGGTTGATAACCCCTCCCCCCTCGACAGCACTCGACTTGCTCATTTAATACTTTTTCCAGTGCATAAGAGCCTTTATACACAATGAATTTGTCGGCAGAAGTTCAGAACATATAAATCATGGCACAAATAACAGGAAAAACAAAAGTCTTTCAATTTTTCAAAATTTCAGTTATATTAGTCAAAAGCTTAACAAAAACTTAACAAAAGGTTAACAAAAGGTTAACATAATTTTAATAATTTTCAAGCACCCTCTCTCTCAAACAAGCCTTGTGGTCTATTCAGGCAAGCAAACAAAATTAAAAATTATTAAAGTTTTAAACTAATTCAGAACATGAAGTTTTACATGGTAGGTGAAATATTGTGTGGCACAATAGTGTACAAAAAGTGGTTCACCTGTGGCTGAAATTTATCTACGGGTTCTTTTTTTCTTCTTTAAATCGACATCGGAGTATAATGAACCACATAGACGACCATGAACCACAAATTTGTTGGTGTCAATTGATCCATAGTTCCCATTTATTTAGCCTTGATTATTTTCATTATTTTTTTCTGTGGAACTAAATGGAAAAATTGACAACTAATTATATTTTGCTTTCTTGCATAAGTTTTTGGTTGCTTGAAAATCCTAATTATTATGCATTTCAGTCTTGGACAATGTAAACATGTGTTTCTTTCGAGATTATCAATTTAAGAGGATTTTTTTCGGAAAATTGTATTTCATCCACATTGGTCATTGGATACAATACAAGCTTAACTTGCGAAAAAAACAACAACACAGAAAACTATGTAAATGTCCAAAGTGATAATTCAAATGTAAGAACTAGCCAAAGTGGAACAACTTTAATTCTTTATCAGGTTTTATTTTTTTAATAAAAATCACTTTTGTTCCAAAGGTTTTGTTGTAGTCTAGAAACTGAGAGGCTTTTTCTAGAGTAGGTTGTTAAATACTAATGCAGAACCGACTTAAATTAAAATATCCTTTTACGCAAAATATGTTTAAATTCCATCTGGCCTGCGTACACTCTGATCGAGTTCAAATAGTATAGCCATGGCAAGCATTTCTTTCATAAATAACATTGCTAACACTCAAGAACATTTGTATTACTAAAGAAACTAAAATTGCTAATAAAACGAAACAAAACCAAGAAATGACTAAAACTAATTTGAAGCACAAATTGGTCGTGAGAATAATAACCAAAAATCAATGAGGATACAACAATCTTGTAAAACTCTTATAACCACTGTTTAATGCCAGTAAAATTGCTAAAAATTACAAAAGTTTATATACACACATAATATATGAAGTGTTTCTCCCCTCCAAGCAGTCTTTCATATGTATTGAAGCTGCAAACTTGCGAAAAACGCTTCCTACATGAAAAACATAACTATCTACTCACTCATATGCCCTGGTAGGTGCTTGTTAAAATTTTCTGCTTAAGAAAAGGTTTGGTCAAATGCATCACATTTTTGCAGTTTCTTACCCGTATGCGTTCTTTTATGGGTGCTCAAATGTGATGCTTGGGAAAAGGTTTGGTCACAAACACCACGCTTGAACGGTTTCTCACCCGTATGCATTCTTTTATGGGTGTTCAAGTTTGAAGCTCGAGAAAAATTGTGGCCGCAAACGTCACACCTAAATGGTTTCTCACCCATATGCAGTCTTTTATGGGCGCCTAAAAGGTTTGCTACAGAAAAGGCGTCTTCGCAAACGTGACACTTAAATGGCTTTTCATCCGTAAGCAGTCTTTTATGGGTGTTCAAAATTGATGCTCGAGAAAAGGTTTTATCACAAATATCACACTTAAACAGTTTCTCACCCGTATGCATTCTTTGATGTGTGTTCAAACATGCTAAATGAGAAAAGGTTTGGTCACAAACATCACACTTAAACGGTTTCTCACCCGTATGCATTCTTTTATGGGTGCTCAAATGTGCTGCTTGAGAAAAAGTTTTATCACAAACTGCACACTTAAACGGTTTTTCACCCGTATGCACTCTTTTATGGGTGTTCAAACGTGATGCTGAAGAAAAGTTTTTATCACAAACGTCACACTTAAAAAGTTTCTCACCTATATGCACTCTTTTGTGTACTTTCAAATTGTGCATTCGAGAAAAAGTCTTATCACATACCTCACATTTATATGTTTTTTTCTTTTTATGAGTTCTTTGATATCTTTTCAATTTTTCATACTTTGTACTTTGAAGGTGACTTTTTAAACCTGTTTTCTGATATTCTAAGCCCTTTCCTTCAGATTCTGATGCAGAAGAAATGAAGAAACTGCTTGTAGATGGATTCTTTGAAACATCTAGTGACGTATTTTCCTGTAAGTGAAGTCCAGACACCTGTGGTGAAGTGGGACCTAAAAGTTTAAAAATCTACAGAGTTAACCAAATAACACAAAAAATCAAAACTATTAAAACTGAAAACAAATACATATCTTTCAAAATGTTTTGAAAGTTTACAGAGTTAAAAACAGAAGAAAACAGTATTTCTTTCAATAGATTTCAATTGGACAGCTAATTTTATTTTCAATCCCTCTTTTCTCTTTCATGGTGATACTTATATTAGGTGAGACTTATATTATATAAGGTGACACTTATATTAGCTTATAAGATTAGTTATTCTATTGGAACGAAAGAGCGAAAATAAAACATCAAAAGATAAAAAAGTATGCCTTGGTATAAATCAAACCAGAAGTAAAGGAGAGGAAAAATTACAACAAATATGAGGAATTATTATAACAAGAAGAGATGTAACAAGAAGAACAAATTCAGGATAATCTGGTCGCACATAGTGGCACCGCCATTAGCATTCGGGTTCTTTTGAATCGTTTAAAAAAATTTCCTTTTTAACAATGAGTCAGGCTGGAGTAAATTGCGAGCACATTTATTTGCTGTGTTTTACTTTTTTTATACAGACCATGCACATAGTTCAACAAAATTTCTGTTGAAGTGTGAAAAATAAATACGTTGTTTTAATTCACAGTTCATCGGCTATAAGCGAACTGTTAAATAAAACAATATTTAGGCTATCACTGATAAATGGTCAAAGGTGACTGCTAACTGGTGATTGAAAACGGAACTTTTTAGAGCTCATCATCGTGTATTTACATGCAGAAAACACGTTTGTTTGGTATAATTTAAAACGAACTCTGATTGTTCGTTTCGATTTTTTTTTTCATGGTTTTTCACTTTGTATTAAAAGGATTCATCTCTCTGAGGAAAACGTGACTTTCATCTTCTTTTTTTAATCCAATGAGACTCCCTTTGTTCTTCTAGCTAATTATTTAAAACAACTCGTTCCTAAACAGACAAAAAACTCTTGACTTCATCTGCACAGAATGAATTCAATACTTTTGTTTGAATCTAGTGTTTTCAGTAAATTCTTATTCTACACTAAAAGCTTCTGGTAGGCAGTTCAGATAATAACAGCCAAATTTCTGCTTCTTTCAAATTCACCCTGTAATCAAATCAATAAGACCAATTTATTTCTTTATCTCTTAAATTGAAGAGAAATATACACTACATATATGGATTATAAAATTTATATAGAATTGTAGTTTTAAGGCTTATTATCAAGCTTTTTTTCGATCCCTCTTCTCTCCCTCTTCGTAATATTACAACAAATATCAGGAATTATTGTAACAAAAAGAGAGAGAGCTAAAAGAATGCACATCATATGTTGAAGTTACAATTTTTTGGGTAGCCACAAAGCTTTGGATTTAAAAAATGACAAAAGTCACGTTTTCCTCAGGTCTTACAAATAACAATTCAAATAGGAAGAAATCATTTAAATAGACAATGAAAACAATAAAATAAATTCATGATATTCCAGTCGCACATAGTGACACCGCCATCAGCATTTGGGTACTTTTGAATCGTTTAAAAAAATTTCCTTTATAACGAAAAGTCAGGCTGGAGCACCTTGCGAGCAGATTTATTTGCTGCGCTATACTTTTTTTCATAGAGACCCTGCACAAATTTTAGGTTCAAAATTTCTAAAGAACTATTAACAATAAATACGTTGTTTTGTTCACTGTTAATCGGCTATAAGCGAATTGTTAGATAAAACAATATTTAGGCTGTGACTGATAACTGGTCACAGACGACTGATAAATGGAGATTGAAAACGGAGCTAGTAAGAGCTCATCATCGTGTATTTACATGCAGAAAACACGTTTGTTTGGTATAAAATTTTCGCTAGGCTCTGATTGTTCGTTTCGATTTTTTTTTGTCATTGTTTTTCACTTTGACTTGAAACTTTTTTCACTTTCAATGAAAATATTCATTAAAGACTACAAAAGCGGTTTGGCCAATTTGCACATTGGAAAAATATAAACAAAAATTGCATCTTAAGATTAAGTCTCTCTGTATTTTTTTGTCCAATAAAATAATATCCAATACATTTCAATCAACAAAAATACAATGTTTCAGATATACCTTCATTGTTAGAATATTTGGGTTGCAATTCCTGGGTGTCGTATCCAAATTTACAAAGTCCTGAAATACTAGGCAAATTGAGCAAGGGAACATCTTCACGTTTTGGTGAGAAAAGATGGTTTGCAAAATGAAAGGGCTTCTCATGGTCACATGGTAAAGCGATTTCAAATTCTAAAACAAATTTTCAATTAAACAGACGTATAAAAATTTTAACATTATAGCTTACTACACAAATGTAACTGCTTTTTAAATTTAGCTACATGTAAAATTGTAAATATACAGACATTATATACATACACAAAATTAAGTGTATAGGCTACACAGGTTTTTTCTCAAATCGCTTTTAATCTATTTTTTATGAAGCAAAATAAAACCTGATAAATACAACGAAATTCATTAACATAGAACAAACAAAAAACTGAAATTCAAAAGACAAATTCATAACAAAGAACTAATAGCTGGATAAGTGTAAATTTAGGATAACAGATTCAATGAAAAAAAATATTGAAATAAAAAAATATTGAATAAAAAATTTCTGGTAGGCAGTTCAGATAATAACAGCCAATTTTCTGCTTCTTTCAAATTCACCCTGAAATCAAAATAATAAGACAGATTTATTTCTTTATCTCTTAATTTGAAGAGAGATATACACAATATATATGGATTATAAAATTTATATAAAATTGTAGTTTTAAGGCTAATTACCAAGCCTTTTGAAAATAATAAAACCTGCAAAACTACTTTGTGAAAATTTAAAAATCTTCATTAAAGACTGCAAAAGCGGTTTGGCCAACACCTGCACATTGGAAAAGGATAAAACAAAAGTTGCATCTTAAGATTAAGTCTCTTTCTCCTTTTTTTGTCAAATAAATTAATATCTAATACACTTCAATCAACGAAAATACAAAGTTTCAGATATACCTTCATTGTTAGAACATTTGCGTTGCAATTCCTGGGTGTTGTCTTCAAATCTAAAAGGTCCTGAAATAGAAGTTATATTTAATAAGGGAGAATCTTCAAGTTTTTGGGAGAAAAAAAGGTCTAAAATACAAAAGGTATTCTTATGGTCGCAATGTTCATTATCGTAATAATAACAAAAACATTTCCAATTTAACAGCCGTGTACAGATTTCAATAGTAAATCTTAATTAACAAATGCGAATATTTTTTCTTTTTATTAACGTATAGAAATGTAAATAAAAAGAAAGTATATACAAACATAAAATTAAATGTATAGGCTATACAGGTTCTTTCTCAAATCGTTTTCAAAACCTCCTTTTTATAAAGCAAAAGAAAACCTAAAACATTCAACGAATTTCGTTAACATAGAACAAAAAAAAACTGGAATTCTTACAAAAAAATAGATATCATAGAACTAATAGCTGTATAAGTGTAAATCTATGATATCGTAATATATATAAATTAAATGTTTAATAAAAACAGTATAACCGAAAAATTAATATTTTACATCCTCCACAATCACGAAGAACCAGAAGAAATCAATTAGAATTTTCAGCTTTAATTCTAACATAATAAACTCCAAAATATACTGTCCAAACACTGAATAGCCGCAGTCAGCAAATTTTAGTCATCTCTGAAACGTAGTATATCTTGATATTCCCATCTAAAGCACCGGGACTATCCCTTCTTTAGTTGTGACGCATCATTCATCATATCGATAGAGTAGATAAGATTGACAGAAAAATAGCTCTACGAGATCATTACTTGACTCACCAAACTTAAAAATAAAAGCTATAAATCTAGATTTAAAATTTTTTTGTGTCACAAAAGAAGCCAATTATATAACCCCTGACCTCGTAACAGTTCGATCCAAAAACATATGAAGTTTAATTTTTTTTCTTAGGACCACTTAATTAGAAAGGATAATAAAAAGGGCACGATTATTTTCTGGGCAAAGTAGCTTCTCTTTTTTCAATTCAGATCGGTTTTAATAATACATTACATTTAAATAACACACACCCACACACAAATACTTTAAAAAAATAAATTCTGAGCCACGATCCATATTTATTTGACCCTTTAGGACAATCCTGTTGAGGAAACATTAAATAACACTGTTAATAACATCACATAGTGGCGGTCCCCCATTTAACAGCCAGCTTGAACTCAAATTGCCTCCAAACAATTCAAATAAAAACACTAAAACTAACTTTTTTTCTGTTACAGAAAATTTAACTGTTAACAATTACCGTTCTTAAGAGAAGAGTCCTCCGAAACTGAGATGAGATCAGCCGTTTTTGCAACTTGTGGCAAGTCCATGCAAGATTTCGGAACGGAGTTAATGCAAATAAGGACAAGTATTGTAGTACCATCAACAACTGAATATAACACAGATTTAAGTCAGGACAATCCTAAAATACAAAACATATAATGATTAATGACAAGTAGTAACTCTTAACTACAACAAAGCATATTTTATCTTAACAAAGTTGAAAGCATGCCTCAACTCCTTCAGCAGACAAAGGCATTAGAAATCTGACTATAAAATTTAAGAGGATGGAAAGATCAAAAATTGGTTTTTGATGGAACTATTTTTAAAGTAAAATTGTTAATTTTTTTTACAATAACCTTTCACGGTAAAAAAAGGAAAATACAGCTTCTAGCTTGTTCTGTTAGCTGTATTCTTTTATTAAACTCGCCAAGCCAAGCACTATTAGATTTGAAAATTTGGTTTATCTCCTGTAGTGAAAGCTTTATTCATTATTTTATTGCTTAAAACACAACAAAGGGTTGGCATATTATTTAGTAAATAAAAAAAAACTATTTTATTAACTGATAATAAGAAGCAACAATAAAAGTAAAAATTAACAAAAATAAGTCCGTACATAAAAGAAACTGTCTCCTCCTCCATGTGTTACACTATAAGTTAAAGTTTTTCTCGTTGCAAAAAGCAGCGTTGTGAGAAAGAGTATAACTTTTCGAAAATTTTAGGGGGGTTTTCCTCCTTTTTTCGCAATTTTTCTCAGGCACGTAACTTTTGATGGGTAGGAAAAACAGTACTTTTGATGGGTAGGAAACTACAAAATTCCACATTTTTACAGAGAGGAGCTTGAAACCTCTACAGAAGGGTTCTCTGATACGCTGAATCTGATTATGTGATTTTCATTGAGGTTCTATAACTTTTAGGGGTTTTTTCCTCCTTTTTTCGAAAATAAGGCAATTTTTCTCAGGCACGTAACTTTTGATGGGTAGGACTAAACTTAATGAAACATATATATTTCAAATCAGCACTAAAATCTGATTCTTTTGATGTATCTATTGGTATCAATATTCCGTTTTAGAGTCAAAGAGCTTTTGTTAGCAAAAACTGTTTGATATGCCATAATTTTTTTCCAGGACTTTATATCTAGCTGTTCTTACTTTTAGGACTTCAAGAATGTGACATCACATCTACTTAGATCCAAACAGAAATTATGTGAGAGAATTATATTTATCAATTAAAAAATTTATTAAAAACTGAGTAGTTATCTAAAAGAATTTAAAATTCAGATCTAAAGTGGAATTCAAGCAGTTTAAAAAGTATTTTCAGTAAAATAAGTCTAGTTTTTTAATATCCGATAAAATATAAATATATTTGTCTCAAATAATTCTATAAAATCAATCAATTGCTAAGTAAACTAAGGTGAACAATCTTTCTAGGACCCACTTATGACAAGCTCTAAATTTGCCTTCAATTACTATTTTTATCAAAATAATGTTTTAGCATTTGTGTCAATCTTATTTTGAAACCAAGTTCATCTTTTTAATATAATTATTTTATTAAGATTGGAATACAAAAAACTGGTGTAAAAAAACAACAAAAAATATCCCATTTAAATATAGTTTCTATATAACATTGTTGCAGTGGCAGCTGTAACTAAGACAGAACAACTCAGTACGGTATCAATCTAGCTTTCAGTATCAATGAGTGAACACTGGATAAATATTTTGACTATTAACAAACCAGTGACAAGTTTATTTTAGGAACAGGATATCATTGCAAGTTTACCTGGACCTTTTTAGACTATTTACAAACCTGTATAGCAAGTTTTTCTTTATAATAGGATATTCATTATAAGCTTTCAAGATTAGCTGTCGGGCTAAAATTCCCCACGTATTTAAGATTGGATTTCGGAGTGAATTTTTTCTCCAGTTATGCAAGAGGGTGATCGTCTATTTGCGCAGTTTAAATATTACAAACCTTGGCCGTGCAAAATTAAGAGAGTGATAACTGTTCGTGACGGTCGATCCAACAATGAAGTTTGCTGTTATGGAACGGACGAAAGCAAGATTGTGACGTCTGATAATATTTGGCGCTACTCGATAAGTATTCAGAAGCGGTAAAAGATGGGAGAAAAAATGTACAAAGCGCGATTAGATTTTGTATCAAAGGTTCGGATCGATTGTCAGATGACTTATCTAAATCTGTGGTACATTTACAGACTGATCGGCAGGAATTGCGAAGCAGTGCAGAAGAGACGATCCAGAAAAAAGTGGACAAAGAGTTTTCCAAGTTAGATATATCTCCATTGCAGTTTAAAAAGGAATTTTTAGACACGATTATGCAGGCGGTTCATAAAGCAATTGAGATACAGTTTCAGTCAAAGTTTGAGCAGGTCGAAAAGGCTCTCAAGGATTTATGAGTGAAACTTGTTCAAAATCATTCCAAATTTGAAAAAAATGAGTTAAACTAGGACGAATTAGGTCAGTCTGCCCTTTTAAATAAAGTCTTTGTTACTGGGGTCGAGACAACTGCCCGTGATCTCCCGGTACTAGGTGAGAAAGTTCTTAATCGTTTAAATTTACAGATGGTACTTCAGCTTGAAAAAACGATCATTAAGGGGGCTAAACATCTAAGAGCTAATGATCAAGCTCTAGTCCCTATCGAAATTACATTGATCTCAGAAGCTGCAATAATCGAAATACTTCGCAATCGAAAAATGCTGAAGGGTTTCCGTGTCTTTTTTAATGAAGTGTAAACTAGGGAGATGCAAGAGGTTTTCGAGCTTGATCACAAAAGTTTTAAAAATAAGAATGTGTGGACGATGAGAGGCATCATTTTTGTGAAAAATGGCTCGCAAATTATGCCATGCAAAACAATATCAGATGTGAATCAGATCCTCAATCTGGCTAATGAACCTTCACTGTGAATAATTGAAGTTTGATTTAGTTTTCCTTTGTTTATTTGTGATATGGATAGATTTCAGTCGTTTTTGGAGTCCCGTTTAAACTTAGATACAATACTTAATGATTTGACTTGGAGTGATAAAGATGTACAGTATGTCAGATATCAACCAGATTTTTATTTTTCGGATGACCCGTTAACTAATGAAGTTGAGCGTCGTGAATTCCCGATAAGGGTATTACATGTTAATGCGCAAGAATTGCAGAGTGCCTATAGTGAACTTAAGTTGTTGTTAAATTCTAGTCCTAAAGATATTGTAGCTGTATGTGAAACTTTTTTGTCGCAAAAGTCTCCAATGTCTATGCTGTCCCTTTCGGGTATGAAATCTGATTCAAGGTGTAGGTCTGAGAGTGCGAAAGGTGGTCAATTAATTTATGTCCGACAGGATTGGTCTGTTAATCTACTTGATGATTTTTCAGTTTGGGAAGAAGGTTTATGTGAGACTCTATTTGTTGAATTACATCCCATTGGCTGCGAACCTTTTACTTTTGGGTCAGTATATAGACCGCCATCAAGTAACCCCAAAGACTTTTCAGATTTTTGAGCCCCTAGGTGTAAAACTTGGGTGGATGTAAAAGATCAGTAATAATTTCATGTGATTTCAATTTTGATTTGTTGAATTTAGATGCTACTTTTAATAAAAAGAATTTTTGAACATTATGCTGTGTTCAGGCATTTATCCAAGTATTTTACTATCTACGAGAGTAAGAAAGATTAATGCAACTTTGCTGGATAACATTTTCTTTTCTGGTGTTTCTTTTAAAGCGATAATATCTTCTGTTAGTATATGTGACATGTCTGATCATTTACCAGTTAGTCTTGTTTTAGATGTAGCCCAAAGTTTATCTCAACCTCCATTTAAAAAACATGGAAATAAAAATTCTAACCGACAGAAAAAATTGGTTGATTTTAAGATTTTGAGTGAATTGATAGATAATAAAGACTGGACCCCCATTTTTGATTCGAATGATGTTAATGATGCTTTTTCGAAATTTATCGATGATATGATGCAATTCCGAGATCAAGCAGCATCGACAAGATTTTTGCAAAGAACGTTTTCAAAAAAATTTGACCAGTGGATTATGGATGGTATTTTGACGTCATTAAAGATGAAAAAAAAACATCGTCAGTATCTGGCTGCCAAATCTGATGTATTTTATGAGGATTATAGAACTTATAGAAGTAAACTGAATTCGAATTATAAGATATGCTGAAAGAAAATATTTTTCCAATAAATTTTTACAGTATAAGTCAAATATGAAAAAGGCATGGCAGCTAATCAATGAAAAAATCCGTCCCAATCATCCTTCGAGTTCGGGAGTTAATTGTCTTGAACTTGATGGTTCCAAAGTTACAGATCCAAAAGAAATTTTGGATATTTTTGGAAAGCATGTCAGTACTATTGGGTCTAGGATTGTATCGAGTACAAAAAGGCAAGAGAGTCAGTCGACTGACTTTGTAGTTGACGATGAAGCACCAAACTCATTTGATTTTTCTGAAATTGCACCTCAGGAAGTTAAAGGACCTATAATAAAACTAAAGCAAAGTTTTTCATTGGATGATTTTGGGCTTTCTACAAAAATTATGAAATAAATAGCTCCTAATATTGCCCCATTGTTGGCACATATTTTTTATTTGTCTTTACAAAATGGAGTTTTTCCTGATCTTTTAAAAAATGTCCATGTATTAGCTTTGTATAAAGGTGGTGTTTCTATGGATCCTTTAAATTATGGAGAAATTTCACTGTTATCTGTTTTTAGTAATGCCTTGGGAAAAATTGCTTATAAACAACTTCACAATTATTTATGTAATAATAAAATATTGCATCCTTTTCGGTATGGATTCATTACAGAAAAAATTAGCAGACCTGGCGATATATCAAATTTTAATTGGAATAAATAATTCACTGGACACTGGTCAGGGCGCCTAGGCTATATTCTTAGATGTGGTCAAGGTATTTGACTCAGTGGATCAACTTTTACTAAATAAACTAAAAAAATATGGATTTTCTTCAAAATCTTTTAATTTTTTGCATCTTACCATGCTGAAAGAAAAATTGAATGCCATGATAGTAAAAATGGAGTAAAAATCCAACACGGTAAAGCACGAAAGCACAACAATAAAGAGATAAAGCAAGACCTCTGCTCAGTGTATAACATGGTATTCTAGGGGGAAACATAGGGAGCACATATCCCCCTCCAATTGAGACTACTGCTTTCTTGTGTCAATAATACCTAGGCCTAGCACACATATTTCTAGAAAATGAGCAAAAGAGTAGCAAAATTTCTCTATTTGGGATTTACCTAGTGTTCCCTTGTGTAGAAGTCAGCTGTCCGCTGCCAAAAACTCAAGATTCTATTTTGAGTTAAGATTGGACCTCCATCAGGTGGGGAAATAGGTCCCTTTGAATAATGTATGTTCAAGGATACCTTCAACACCACCAAGGGCTTGAATCATATCAGTTCGATAGTTATTCAAGTTCCACAGTTTGCCATCGTGACGTTGGTGAGTCCACCAGAAAGGATTTTGCTTCAAAACCTGGAAAAGTAAACCAATATATTGCAAATGCTTATGAATGGTAATAAATTACAATTCACTATCTCTAGAAATAGAAAAACCTGTAACAATGGAAAGAAATCAAACATCAGGTAGGAAACATTATGTTTATTAAGTTTTAATATTTTATAGTTATGTATTATTTATTCTTTATAATTCTTTTAATACTTTTAAATGCAATACATTAGAATATATTATTCTATACACTATTTTTCTTATAAGACAATAACTAGATTTCTAAGAGTCGTAAGAGGTTCATTGTGGCACTCTTAAATTTTGCAATTTTTATTTGGCACAAATCACGCATTGAGTTTAATACCTATAATCTACAGCCTACTCTCTACCTTCAGTAAATTCTGCACACTTTAAGTTTGTATCTCACTCTTTACTTCAGTCACAAAAATTAGTTCTTTTTAATTTAATGCTAGTTTAGTTTAAGATTTTGGGTAGCCTAAACACGACCGGTTTTTCCGGCCTAGATGATATCCTATATATTTTGCTACACCACAACTGTGCTGAGCAGGCCAGAATTTTGTCATCTTTCGTTCCGACGTATCTTTTGCTCTCGATTTTTTGCTCTATTGTATGTTTGTTTGCATTGATTGTTTATTTAATTTCTGTTCGTTTTAAGTTTCATTTATGCTTTAATAGGAAAATAATCTTTTTCGTTTTAAGCTTGATATTCAAATTCAATCTAAGCATTACTCGCTTTAAGATTTTGACGAAGGAATTTGACGGTTGTCAATTAATTTAGCAGGCTACGTCTACGATACTTCAAAAATAGGTGGGTCATACAATAAATCAGGGAAATTTGAAAAAAAAATATGAAATATTAAAATTGTTGGGACATACCAGTAATTTAAAACTTGAAATATAAATAAACTGCTAATTGCAAATCTATTTATAGTAATTGAGATAATAAAGTAGTACACTTCAGACTCTGATGGCCATTTATTTATGTCACATTTAGGGGAGGGGGGCGCATGAAAGAGTTTTACATAGAGTGTCAAAAGTTTACACGGTGATCTAAACCTTTCATCATACCGAGCAACTCATCAAACCAACATTTTTTCTTAGTTTTAACACTGACTAAATTCTGCAAACTACATTGGTTAAATGAAATTAATTGCTCGTATTAACTCAAGTCGACAGGTTAAAGCAGGCTTGTTTTGCTTTATCTACTTGGTAACTTGCCATAGGTTTTTTTACTACATAAGAGAATATTACTACATAAGAGAATAAGTCATTTTTCGTAAATTGTGGGGTTCCTTGGGGCTCTGTTTTGGGTCCTACCCTATTTCTTTTCTTTATTAATGATTTGCCTGAGTTTCTTCCTATCTGAAAAATTGTTATGTTTGCGTATGATGTTGTGATTTTTTCTTCCCATTCAGATTTAAAAACAGCTTTTCTTGAACATCCAAAATATCAACTACTTCAGAGTGGCAATGTCGAAACCTTCTTCTATTAAATGAAAGGAAATGCCAGTATATACTACCGGTATTTTCACAAGTTGGTTCAATCAATTCAGATGTTTTTCTCTTTATTTAAATAATGTGGAATTGAAACGGGTACAACAGTTTAGATATCTTGGAATAATTATTGTTGAAAATTTGTTGTTCCATGAACATGTTAAAACTCTATGGGTAAAAGTTTCTAGGAATGATGGGATTATGTGCCGTCTCTGCCATGTTTTTCCGGTTAATATACTTAAATCAATTTACTTTTCTCTGGTACATCCTTTTTTTCTATATTGTGTTTCAGTGTGAGCTTCAACTTTTCCTTAAGTTTATAAACCCCTTCCAATATGGCAAAAGAAAGCAATGATGATAGTTTTTTCAAGTTGATAGTTCTTCTGTAGCTCATCTTTTTGAATAAGCTTGAATTCTTTCTTTACATCAACATCCTTTCATTGAAATATGCAAGATATGTCACACTTACATTTTTTGTAAGTTAGCATTAAACTCCGAGGAATTCTCAGTCTTAATTTACAGCATCATTCATATCCGACATCACTCAGGTTCAATTTTCACACAAGTTTAGGCGAACAACTAGAGCAGGATTTAGTTTGAGGCATATTGGCCCAAAGGTGTGGAATTCTATTCGCCGGAATATTGGAGTGTGCGCTGATTACCAGCAGTTTTGCAGATTGGCAAGGAAGTTTTTCTCTGAAATTTGACTTTTGTTTTTTTTACCTTTTTTGTATTTGGGCAGTTGTCAGAGAGGCTTGTTTTTGTTTTTTTGTTTGTTTGTTGTTTTTTTTTTTTTTTGGTTTTTTAATTTAAATTGCTAACGTTGTTTGATAATTTGTTGTAATTTTTAATGTACTCAATTATGCCGCTAGGCATGCGCACAGTCTATTTTATAGCATTATTTATATTTAATAAATAAAGCATCTATCGATCTATCTTCACATATATTGAAATAGCTTGAAACCCATTAAAATGGTTTTAAATAACTCACCAAAAGTTGGTTGTCCAACCTTTTAAATGGTGCACTTCAAACGGTCTTTTGGCAACCAAATTTATAAAAAAAAAACAGCAATGAACCACAAAAATTGAAAACGCGTAAAAAAAAAAAAAAAAAAAAAGAAAAAATGGCCAAGGAATAAAAGCTAAGCTTTGGATTGTTAAAAAAGTTTTTAATGGCTTTATTTTTGGGATGAAAAATCACGTCAGTAACAAAATATTTATTAGCAAATTTCAACCAAATATGTCATATTTGTCTCTGTATTGGTTGTATCATTTTTATTGTTTTAATGTAGGTGAAATTACACATTAAACATAGATAAGTATGAAATACAAAGTATTATGAGACTTTTTGCAAAAAGTATTTTATGCAGATTCATAATACCTAAAAGACAAATGAATAACCAAGCCCATAAAGAACAAAGCAATATACAGTGTGAATACTTGCAAAACCACAATTACAAGTCGTAATTAAAAATGAAAAAAAAAATAAAAATGTAAGGTTAAAACATAAATAACAGCAAGCAAAATTCAGCAAAATTCATACAGCAAAATTCAGGGCTTGTCAAAACAATTTTAGAAAATTGGTATCCTAGGATTTTCTGGCCTCCAAAAATAATCTAATTAGATCAAGAATTTGAGAAAACTTGTTTGGAGCTTCAATTTCGAAAGAAAAATCATGATTGAGGTCATATTTTTGAGTTATTTCTAAATATACTCATGAGATCATCTTTACATATTTCTTCATATGATCATATTGTTTTTAAATATATGAAGTATGCAGGATTACAAAAGGAACATAGCTAAGTTTAAAACACAAAGTGTAATGATTCAATTTACAAAAGGTGCTTCATGCAGTTTCCATAATGCCTAGGGGATATGACAACAACATCGATCATCAAATGCAATAAGAACAATCTGAGCATTTGAAAAATTACATGGTAAAGTGTATAAAAAAATTACATAAGGTATTGATAAGCAAAAATGAAGAAAAGAGAAATACACAGTTAGAATACTTGCGTCAGCAACAATCACAACACATCAAAAACCAAAGCAAAGAACAAAGAGATATGTATGTACAAGACATGTGACAATAAGAAGTAAAGCAAATAAAAATGAAAGTGAAGAACAAAGAAATATGTAGTTAAAAGATATGCTAGAGTAAGAATAAAGAAACATGTGGTTAGAAGATAAGTGGCAGCAAGAATTACAAGTAATAGCAAGAAAGCAAGTATCATAAGGTATAAAACTAAAGTGAAGAGCAAATAATTTTGCAGTAAGATGACAAGGGACAGCAAAAATCAGAACGAGTCAAAAATGGAACTGAAGAAGAAGGAAAGATTACGTAAAAAAACAATAAAAATCTTTGATGCTAACAAAATGTGGCACAAAACTCAGTACAAACCATCAAAAATGCCATAAACTGCACAATGTTAATCACAAGTCATTGGAATCATTTAACGCCATATGTGTTCCCTGTGAAGCCCTCCATTTTCATGAAGAGTAGCAAGCAACCATGAATAATTTGGAGGTTACTACTTACAACAAAAATCAGTATAAAGACGTAAGCCATATGCCAAGCACCAGGGCCTGACCTTAATATTGACTGCATAGTTTTTACTAAAATCTGCCATATTAACATTTTTAGCAAAAAAAAGATCTAAAAAGATTACAACTTTAAGGATGAATTAGTATTTTTTCCCAGGATGGTTGTATAAACCCATGTTAATATCAAAACTTTAAGAAGAGGTTCAAATTGTCAGCCACTATAAGACAAGAAATGAAAAGAATTAGTATATAAAAGTCTTCTGTGTAGCTGTACCGAGACTTGGCCTCAAAACTGGCTAAAAAGTTTTTTCTTCTTCTCAAAACTAGCATATTGACATTTCAGGCCACAAACAATCTAAATAGGTCAAAACTTTAAGAAAGAAATTGCGATTTCCCCAGGGTGGAGCTATGAAACATGTGGATCCACCATGACATAAAGATGAGACTGTGATTAGAAGAGAAGTGACAATGAGGACCAATATATACACTCCTACTGTGTACCTGAGCTGGGGACTGGCATACACACCCTAAGCTCCCAGTGCATATATATATATATATATATATATATATATATATATATATATATATATATATATATATATATATATATATATATAATTCAGGATTTATTTTTACCATAAGGGGAGGGGGGGAGAGGGGATGAAAAAGTGTGGTTGTTTTAGAAAAGATTTAATCAAGCATTTATAAATTTTAAAATTAGTTTCATTAATTTTAAAATGTTCCCTTCTGAGGAAAAAACTACTAAGACAGATTCATCAACACTTGTCTGAATTTACTGGGGGCCAGCATCCCCCCTCCACAAAAAATTATACAGCACAAAAAATTCATATATATATATATATATATATATATATATATATATATATATATATATATATATATATATATATATATATATAATTCAGGATTTATTTTTACCCATAAGGGGGGGGGGGAAGAGGGGATAAAAAAGTGAGATTCTTTTAGAAAAGATTTAATCAAGCATTTAGAAATGTCCATCAACACTTTTCTTAATTTACCAGGGGCCAGCATTACCAAACAAAAGATTCTATAGCAGTTAATTCTCCCAGAACATTCTGTCCCTATGGAAAATACCAACCTTACATAAAAATCCCCAAAACATAAATTTGAGCAGCATCAGAGAAAGTAGAAAATAGGTACATTCAAATGTCAATCAGATGCCATGAAGGGTAACAGAAGGACCAGATATAAAAAATAGTTGTAGAACAGAAGCTGGTTGGTGTCCAATCCCTTTAAACTGGTAAAAAGGACTAGAATTCTAAATTTGATATCCACTGAGCATCCTCCAAAGCTTCCAAAAAGGGGGAGATTAAAGAGGAGGAAGGGACAGCACCCCTACTATATAGAATATATTCTGCTGGTTTTAGGGTATATTGGTAATCATTACTCAAGGATGTCTTGGCATAAAATGCACACTTTGAAGCATTTCCCCACCCCCTAACAAAAGTGGAAAAGGATATAGGTGAGGATAGGTGTCCTCTATCCACTTTATAATCTTAAAAAGGGCACAGGAAGTTTTGACTTTCATATACAACATGCCTAAATACAATGTTTATAAGACCGACCTTCCTATAAAAACTTTATTTCTTAAAAATGGACAATTTGCATAGCTTACAGCCCTTGCCCCAGGGGCTGAAAGGGGGTGGTGGCAATTCCCCCTAACCTCGAGTCATAGAAAAGACATTTGGACTATTTTGAACAAAACAAAGTCTTACATATTTTGATTTAATGGGTTTGATGGATTTAAATAGTGGTTCCAAAGGCTTTTTGCCTTCCAATAAATTTGACCCATAAAAAGTGCAATAGAAAATAATCTCTCTTCAAATTTTATACCCCCCCCCCTTTCATCTGAATTGCTTCTGGGAAAACAAGACAAGTAATGAATTGAACCCTTATGGCTCTTTCCATTAGGCAATGCTAAAGTGTGCCTCTGACTTAAATGGGCAAGCAGGGCTAGATCTAAGGGGGGGGGGGGGGGGGCAAATTACCTGAGTGGCATGTCCTTTGAGGAGCAAAACATGCTAAAGTTGCATTATTTATGGATCAAACTTGTAATATTTTCAGTACAGGTGGTGTAGCAAGGGACAGTGGGGGCTATTTTTGCCCCCCATAAGAAAAAAGCCAAGTCCAACTGTGCCTGCAAGTAGAACTTTCAATGTCACTTCTAATGAATATATGAAACTTTCCAAAAACTATATAAAACTCTAAACTTTTTCAAGGTTGAAGTATTGTAAACACAATGAATAAACAGACCACAATATTAAAATAGCTTATACAACTTATTGTGTTTCTATTAGCCAATTAATATATAAAATACTAAAAAAAAACAGAAAAAAATTCAAAATATTGTTTTATAATGCTAAAACTTTTTTTACTAATCACATTATTACTTTTTATTATGTTATTCTACATTTTTACTCTTCAACGTGTGCAAATTATTACCTAACTATATTTCCTAACTCCATGTAAAATGTCCCCCCCCCTATTATTTTTGGCATTCACCAAAATTTTAAGGCAAAAATTTTGCAAAATTAGCAGAAATTATGCAAAATTCCAAATTTCTGTAGAAAAATTTGGCAGAAACATGGTCTAGTATCGATTCAGTAAAATCTCTGAAGTCCCCCCCTCCAATGGAAAGAGGCTTGGGCTGCCCCTGTGCATGGGAAATATAATTTGAGCTGTATGTTATGGTTTTAAGACTCTGCATGGATTAATAACCAATTTTAGTACTTTTCTGGTTTTTAATGTTTTTTTCAGATTGGCATGGTGATTTCTTCTTTTAAGCCCTGTTTGTGCATTGCAATTCTTTATAATTTACTGGATGAAATTCTTTATTTATAATTTGCAGCAGCTATTGGTCAACCATATTTGGCATTTATTTACGACCAGTACTGGTGATAAGAAGACATGTTAAAAAAACTGTTCTCACTTCATAATATTCAAAATTAGCCTAATTAACGTATTATTCGAGGGGAACACCTTTATCCTCACTATTTTCATTGTTTTTCCAGTTTTACAATCAGATTTTACAACATTTTGTCTTTTCTCCAAGTCATGAAAATTGTTTTAAAACAAGCACTCAAGAGCCATCTAGCTAATCTAACCTAGCCAAAATTTATTAATATTAACCTATTTATTAACATTAGCCTCGTTATCATTTTGGTAGATGGCAGTGATGGTGTTTAACTTCCCTATATAGAATAATTGAAAACAGAAAAATACAATCAAATGTTTATTTTACACAATTTTGTAAAAACTAATTGTACAACAGTGAAAATAGTGATGATACCCAGACATCCGAATAGGATAATTGGTATTTCCAAAATGAGGTCCTTGTAGGTAAGTCAATAAACTAATAATTTCAAGTGTTTGATCTTAAATAATTTTAATAAAAACCATATTAATATAGGCCTATAGCTTAGAATTTAAAAATTCTAAAATTGGTACTTTTGGCTATCTTGGAAAGGGTTAGGTTAGGAAAATGAAACTTTCAGGGATGGGTCTACAGGCTATAGTATGTCCCAGGAAGGTATTTTGAAATACCTACCTCCACTGTTTCTCCCTCTAGAGGGTCCTGAAATTTTTCTGCATGACCTATTGAAATTTTGACCAAACTATATTTTACCTCAATTTTCAGTGATTTGTATCTTTTTCTCATGCCTTAGTTCTGAAAATGCAATTCCTGTTATTTGAGGGAAATTTAAGGCACATCAATTTTTTTTTTTTTCAAAATTTAGGAAATGTGTGCATAGCTTTAAAACCAAATAAATTGGAATTAAGCGAAGTTTCGAAGCTGAAAACAATTGTGTGATGCTTAATTTAAGCAGAAGATCTATTTTTCACAGTTTAACTTTAATAAAACACAGATATTTTAAGGTCATATAAGGTCAGACACTCTAGAGGGAGAAGTAGTGGAAGTAGGTACTTTGATATAGCTTCCTGGGACATATTTTTAGCCAGTTCACCTATCCCTGAAAGTTCCATTTTCATAACCTAACCCCTTTACAAGATAGCCTAAAGTAGCTAAAGTAAAATTGTACTGTCTTACATCATTTCACTCAATTGTATATTGTTTTTTTTTTACCCAACATAATTATGAATATTATTGAGCGAGTATTGTTTTCTTAACTTGCGTCCTAATGACCAGTACTGATCCTAAATTTATAACCCATATTTTCTTTTTTTTTTCTTCAATTTTAACTGAACTTAAATATGATTTAATCACTTATAATAGGGCTATGGGTAAATTTTTACAGAATAATATTATTGAATTAAAAAGAAAGTAAAAATACCACACACTGCCTTTTTTTATGCTCTTTCTAGTGAAATACTACTTTAGCAACTTTTGGTTATCTTAGAAAGAGGCAAAGTTAGGAAGATAAAACTTT
This sequence comes from Artemia sp. Qi Xiang Cuo, assembly GCF_049724085.1. Lineage (NCBI taxonomy): Eukaryota > Metazoa > Arthropoda > Branchiopoda > Anostraca > Artemiidae > Artemia > Artemia sp. Qi Xiang Cuo. The sequence continues at coordinate 51,455 of NW_028300613.1, forward strand.
CAGGAATGTGTCTACAGGCTAAAGTATGTCCAGCGAAAATATTTTGAAGTGCCTACCTCCACTCCTCTCTCTAGAGGGTCCTGACATTTGATGACCTTTAAAAATATAGGTGTTATAAAAGTGAAACCTTGCAAAATAGATCTTTGGCTTAAATGAAGTACAACAAAATTATTTTCAGCTTCAATACTTTGCTTAATCCCAATTTATAAGGTTCAAAAGATATGCAAGTAAATTCCCTATATTTTGAAAAAAAAACATTGATATGGCTTAAAATTCCACTCAAATAAAAGGAATTGCATTTTAAGAATTAAAGCCAGAGAAAAAGAAATTGATAGCTGAAAATTAAAGACTAATGTTGATTTGTCAAAATTTCAATAGGCATAGTAATGTCATGTAGGCAAATTTAAGGACCTTCTGGAGGCAAAAGAAATGGATGTAGGTACTTCCAAATACTTTCCCAGGACATACTTTAGCCTGTAGACCCATCCCTGGACGTTTCATTTTTCTAACCTAAACCCTTTCTAAGATAGCCAAAAATAGTAAAAGTAGAATTTTACCCTCTTTCCAAATATAATAATCATTTTCTCAGAAATAAATTTTACCCCCACCCCTATTTATACCAATTCAGGGTATATATTTGCACATTAGGGGGGAGGGGGTAAATTTTATTTCTGATGTAAATGAGAGATAAGATTAAACTTTCCCTCCACACCCCTAATGTGCAAATATAGGTCACTATATACCAAATCATATTATTGAGTTTCAAATAAAGTGAATACACCATTTGATGCCTTTTTTTATGCTGATTATAAATATAATAAGCATTTCTATTGGAAATGAATTTCAGCCCAGCCCCCCTATATACGCTATACCTAGCCAAACCTAACCCAACCTAAACCTGAATTGGCATATAGGCCTATAGGGGGGGGGGGCTGAAATTCATTTCCGATAGAATTGCTTATTATATTTGTAATCAGCATAAAAAAGGCATCAAATGGTGTATTCACTTTAGTCCTAACTCAATAATATGATTTGGTATATATTGACCCAAATATATAGGCCTACCCTGAATTGGTATATACAGGGGTGGGGGCTAAAATTCATTTCCAACAAAATTATTATCATTTTCATAAAGAGAATAAAAAAAGGCATTGAGTGGTATATTCATTTTATTTTTAAGTGAAAAATGTGATTTAGTAAAAATTTACCAGGCTATGAAGAACCTTTAGGGGGGAGGGGGTGCAGGAATTAATTGTCCAAAACAAAACATATTTCTTTATCTTGTTCTATCATGTCACCTTCTGAAGAGAAGCTATTCTAGATCTTTAACTATTTTGAAAAAATAGGCAGGGAAGGAACAAAATGTAAAGTTATGGTATGATTATGTTTAAAGTTTTAAATAGGAGTTTCAATAAAGAAAAATCACTATTTCAGAGTAATTATTTCTTTCTAAGTAGTCCAATCTTTATGTATTGAAGCTATTTTTTATGCCTAACATCAACCTCAATCTAAAAATAAAATCTTATTGAATTAGGCTACCTGTTGAAAATAAAACTTATATGTACCGTCTAAAAAAACAATTTCTTACCTTTTCTGAGCTTAACATTTCAGGTTAGGTTGATCTCAGCTAATTGAATAAAGTTTTAAAGTAGATTACTCTTCACCAGTTAATTAAATTTGTAAATTGTAGGCTCCGTAGATATAGCCATTTATTTTATATTCTTAAAATTCTCTTCACAATCGTAGAATTCCATGTCTAGACACGTGTCTAGCCAAAATTCCAAGTCTAGACAACGACCTTTCACAATTAAAATTCAGAACTTAGCTAAAACTTCAAATTTTGTTTCATACTGTCATTTCTAGACAATCAGAGGAGCTTATGTGAGAGAAAATTTTCAAAATTTCAATCTCTATTTTTACTGTCACAAGATAATGGATAAGATGAGCCTAACAATTACTTAGAAGCGATTAACTATAATTTCTGGTGTCGCATATTTGCTTAAAATGAAAAAACAATTAATTCTAAAACAAAAATTTATTCTCAGTTAAAATTTAAGTATAAATGATGAAAGTAGGAAAAATTAACAAATTCTGATTGGCTGTAATTAAAAATCTTAGATATTGATTCCTAGAGTCTAGAACTCAAATCCTACCCAAGCGCCTTGTCTAGCATGTCTAACTAAGCACCAAATTTTACTTGTGAACGGTCGTAGCCTAGACATTGAATTCTTGCTAGACACGTATCTAGACACGGGATTCTAACTTTATTTATTTGTTGTTTCAAATTATAGAGGTCAAACCTATTAAAACTATTTTGAACAAGTTTTTTATTAGAAATTTTAAAAGGATTTTCATAAGTTAGTTTCTTTTTCAATTGCTGAATCAGTAACTACATTAACGGTAAAATCATCAGTTTGTTTTCTAGTAACATTTAACAAATAAAAACCAAGTTTTTTTTTAAGTGAAAGTAAAGAGGAACATTAAAACTTAAAGCGAACCGAAATTATTAAGTATCTTAGGGAAACTGCACCTTATTTAATATTTCGTTCTTTATACTAAAGTTTGACTTCTTGTTCCAAGTATTTATGAATGACACCTGGAACACAAGGGCCGTTTAATTAGAATAATAAGCGTTTTTAAAGTTCAAAAAGTAAATTTAGCGTAAAGAGCGAGGTATTGATGAGGGGACAATACCCAAATATCCGTCATAATTTCTTTTCGTTTTAAATTTTAATATTACTCATTACTTTCATTTGAAAAAATATTTTTTAATAGCTGATCATTTTAAATAACACCACAAAAATCCAGCAACTCTTACATGGAGAATTCCTTTCCCCCACGAAAAGTTCTTTTATGGACAGATCCTGTTACATAAACCTCCCCTCCAATCCTCCAGAAAAATTCCCCCGAAAAATAAATGTAGACTTTCCAATAGCCTACAATACATTTAAATAATTGGAGATGTTCTTAGCTTGCGGCTCTTCTTCTAGAGGCTAAGGGAATTCAACTATATTTAGATGTAGTTACTCGATCTTTCGACGATGCAAAACGAAATAGCAATTTCAAAATGTTGATCAGGCAGCATTGGGAAAACAAAGGTATGGGAGGGGGGCTAGCGACCCCCGGATACTTTGGTCACTTAAAAATGTCACTAAAACTTTTATAAATATTTATTTTTGTTCTATGGGTATTTCTTCCTCTTTCAAGAAGTGTTCAAGCCATTTTACAACCATTAAATTCAAGTATTGAAGCTAAAGTTTTTTTTTAGGTCACCCATGTCCAACACGGAGTTCGACACGGACTGTGCAAATTATAATCGTATTTTTAGGCGCCTGATTCGAAATGTGTTTTTAGCGGCTTAAAATGTCCTAGATGCTTAAAAGGTCGCCCGGGTCTTTCCTGATTTAAAACCTTTTTAGACGTCTGGTGGTCCCAAGTTATACTAACCTATTTCTGTTTAACAATCTTTCACTGAAGTCCTTGAAAGGCTTCTGTTGTCAAGAATTGAGAGGTTTGCTGAAATTAGTAATTTATTTCCAAGTGAACAAACAGGCTTCAGAAAAGAACATAGCTCTGTGGTTAACATCAATTGCCTTGAAATTGATGTTTGTAATTCTCTTAAAACTAGACAGGCCAGAATGGAAGTGCTGATTGACTCGTCAGATGCTTAGAGAAATGTAGTCCATGATAAGTTAATTGATCTTTTTATTAGCCTTGATATTCCATACTCTTTCATAAGTTTCATGAAGTACTTTTTAAGAGATAGAAGTTTTTATGTTCAGGTTAGTGAGTATAAAGGAGAGATAAGCCCCATTTCTAGAGGTCTTCCTCAAGGAACGATTTTGAGTTCCCTTCCATACAATTTGTATGTTTCAGAATTCCAATTATATCATTCATTTTTTGGCCTTTACGCAGATGATTTGATTATTTGGAAGTCCGAAAAGGATATTGCACTTCTTCAAAGCTTTATCCACCAGGATATAAGATTAGTTAAGAGATTCTCTTCAGCTTTTGGCTTTCCAATTAGCTGGAAGAAAATGGGGATGCCATCCTAAAGTTATTTTGGATTTTTATAAATCATATATCCGACCTTATCTAGAATATGGTATCCAATTCTTCTCAATTCATTCATCATCAGCATTTAAAACCCTGGAGTCTATACAAAATTCTACTATTTAAAGTACTCTGGGGTCGCAAGGTTACACTTCTCTGTTTAAATTAAAAGAATTGTATGACTTCTGAAAATGTTCTTTCATAGGATTTTACACGCTAACATCCAAAAGAACTACATCATCTCCTCTCTCAAAATTTTCTTATATAGCCTCAGTTCCCTAACAAAATATTTCTGATTTCGTTTTTATTTTAATTATTAAGAGTTAATTCTTAATGGCAAATCATGATGTAGGAAAATAGTCCCATTAAAATATGCTAGTTATGAATAATAACCTGAAATAAGGGGAGAAAAGGCCCTTAAATCCTGGCAATTTTTAAATAGGATATGAATAACCAGCAACTGGAATACATAAAATCCGATAAACAATTTGGCTAGTAATGACCCTGGTTGGAAATAAGTTAAAATGGAAGAGCATTCACATTGTGAAAGCTATACAGCTTCTGCATATTATGAAGAAATGTTTATTTTTTTTATGCGTCTTCTTCTTAATATTTCTAAGTCCATCCATACATCTTAAATGAATATCTATCTGTTTTTAAGATCATTTTTTGCTTAAATAACTCCCGGAACCACCCCCCACATCCTGCCTCAGAATAATGTTAAATAACAAAATATAGATAGAGGAGAGAAGAAAATGAATTAGAGGAAGTAACTAGCCCCCCCTACGCCCATCACTTCCCCAAACACATCCAATAAAAATTTGAGAGAGCCATTTTGTTCAGAGTAGATGATTTCCAAATAGAAAACATTTTTTTAGGAGGACACTTCACCATAACCCCCAGGGCAAGGGTTTTAAGTTATGCCCTGGGGGCATATAAGGTTTTTATATAAGGATTTGTCTTATAAACCTCAAAAAATGCTAATTTGATTTTAATTTCATTGGGTAAGGGCGCTGGTTACTTGTCGAATTTGTTTGATGTGCACCTAGCCCCCCCCCCCACACCCATCATTCCCCCAAAGACATCCAATCAAAATTTTGAGGTAACCATTTTGTTCAGCGTAGGCTAGTTGATTTCCAGATAGAAAATAAGTTTTTGAGGAGGATATTCCCCCACAGCCCTCAGGGCAAGGATTTTAAGTTATGCCCTGGGGGTATATAAGGTTTTTATAGAAGGCGTTGTCGTAGAAACTTCAAAACAGGCTCAATCGATTGAAAATTCAAAGGACTAGTGCCGTTTTTAATATTCGAAAGTGATTGAAGGGCAACTAGCCCCCTCATCATCCATCATTCCCCTAAGCAAATCCAATCCACAGTGTCTTTTCTCTCTTGGTCGGGTAAACTTCGAAAGGTTAGATTTTCGTTTTTTTTCTTTCTTTTTCTTCTTTTTTGTTTAGCAATGAGGACGACTTGGCGGAGGTCCTTGTCGAAATATTTGCTTATTTCTTCTTCTTTAGGGTTCGCCACTGGCTGACAAAATCCACGTTTTTCACCCTTTTTTATTTTCTTTTTCATTTTGTTAGTTTCTTTCCTCTTTGAGTTTCATTTGTAATAGTTTTAAGTTATGCTCTGGGGGCACAAAAGGTTTTTATAGAAGACGTTGTCGCAGAAACTTCAAAACAGGCTCATTCTACTGTAAATTTCAAAGGGCTAGTGCTCTTCTTAATAGTCTAAAGAATCTGGAGGACAACTAGCCCCCCCCCCCCCCACGCCCATCATTCCTCCAAACATATCCAATCAAAATTTGAGATAGCCATTTTGTTCAGTGTAGGCTATTTAATTTCCAGATAGAAAATATGTTTTTGAGGAGGACACTCCCCCAAAACTCTTAAAGCAAGGGTTTTAAGTTATATCCTGGGGGTATATCTGATTTTTAAAAAAGTAGTTGCCATAGAAACTTCAAAAGGGGCTCATTCGATTGGGAATTCAAAAAGGTAGTGCCCTTTTTAATAGTCGAAAGTGATTGAAGGGCGACTACCCCCCCCCCCCTCCCCCGCATCCATCATTCCCCCAAACACATCCATTTAAAGTTTTAGAGAAAACCATTTTTTTCAGCGGAGTTGAATTTAATATAGAAAATATGTTTCTGAGGAGGAGAATCCCCCACGAACCCCAGGGCACGGGGGTTAAGTTATGTACTGGGGGCATTTAAGGTTTTTATAGAAGGCGTTGTCGTAGAAACTTTAAAAAAGGCTTATGCGATTCAAAATTCAAAGGTCCGGTGCTCTTTTATAGAGTCAAAAGCGGTTGGAGGACAACTAGCCCCTCCCCACACTCCTCATTCCCCCCAACATAGCCAATAAATAGGGTGAGATAGCTGGTTTTTTCATCGTAGGCTCTTTAATTTCTAAATAAAAAATATTTTTTTGAGGAGGACACTCCCCCACAACACTCAGGGCAAGGAGTTTAAGTTATGCCCTGGGGGCTAATAAGGTTTTTATAGAAGTCATTGTCGTAAAAGCTTCAAAAAGGGCTCTTCTAGTTTAAAATTTAAAGGGATAGGGTCCTTTTCAGTATTCGAAAGTGATTAGTTATATTTTTTGTTGTTGTTGTTGTTTAGAGCAGGGCATTTTAGATCGAATGAGCAGTCGCGGGACCTTCGAAAGGGGCTCATTCGAATGAAAATAGAAAGAGCTGTTGCCCTTTTAATAGTAGAAAGTCATTGGAAGGCAACTAATCTCCCTTCCAGTCCCACTCTCCCCCACCCACCCTCCCATTTGCCCATTATGTTGAAAAGCTAAATATTGCCTTAAGATTAAATCAAAATACACTGTGATAATGCTAATTACCAATAAGGCATCTCAGCAGTATCCCAAAAACGACTGAGGGCATTATGTTCAAACTTTTTGGGCTACTTCTGCTCTTGGAATTGAACCAAATCAAAATAGCGTAAGTGTATGCAAGCTATCAAAGAAAGTAAACAGATTTTTTTGCTAATGGTGTCAAGTTTTTCATTTTAGGTCAACTATAGGAGGTATGAAATTAAATTAAACAATACAGTATTGAACAAACAGTACAATTTTCAACAGTGTTGTTAAAAATTGCAGAACACTTTCCTGAAGTCTAAAAATAAAAGTTCAAACTACAAAGTCTTACAAACGAAAAGATATAGTATTATTTTCTTTTTCCCTGAAAAAACTATGTCAATATAAAACGAAACGAAATTAATTAAAAAAACATTTTCCACAATATAAGTTTTTCGATCAAAATTAAATAAATCCATTAAACAAAAAATGAGCAAAAATAAAATCAAATAATCTACCAAGCATGAAACTACCATAAATCAGCATCAAAAAGTAAATAAAACCCAAAACGAATAGAAATTACAGTAAATAACCGAATCAAACTCAAAACGAACAGAAATTAACATAAGTTGGGCGCAAAACCGCTCTCACGAACTGCAGTAATATATAAAACGATATTTAGACATTTACAATATTTCGACAAGATTCCAAGGAATTTATAAATCAACGAACCAGAGGTCTGTCCGGCATAAAGTTAGTATCAGTCTACCCCTTCCCATAAAATGTATCTTTTATACATTTTTATCAACCACACCTTCCTGGACCCAACCGACGCAATAGCTAGGAAGTAGTGATTTCTCAATTTCCCGTTAAGCAGAAACTTGGCAGGATATATTCCTTATCTTAATAAAAGTGGTATTTCGAAACTTTGTATTTGTGTCTTAATATATTTTTAATAAATTCCAAATTGACTAAATTAGAAGGCTTCACCACAATACTCCTGATATAAAGAAGAGTTGCCCAAAAATCTCAATACTTTACTTTTAAAAATAACTTAATTTTTTTTACAGCTATTATGCTGCCATCTTTGGGTCATTATATGCATATACACTCTATGGGTTTCCTTAGGGTTATGCTTCTTGTACAATATAGGCAATGTTCTTTTTTTTGTCAAAGGATTTTAATTTGAAATTCATCGTTGTTTCTCTTTTTCTCTGTCTCTAGGACTGAAAAATACTCTTTTTACCCTTTTCATATACATCTTCTGTCTTAGCTCGACCCCAAGCGGCTTAAGCCCTATATTAGCGGTTTTGCTTAAATTATATTTCAAGTTATATTAAGAACGTTTATGAATTATTTGAGTTTAAATTTAATTCCCATTAATAATTTAATTTATCTGTGTGATGTGGTTGATATACCGTTTACTTTTCAGGTTTAGAAATGCCTTGGATAAATTACACATAACAATTTGGGTTTTTAAACTATCACATATTTTTCCAGCACAAAGCATTTTCACAAATTTCAATAATATAAAGCCTTTGAGGCTATATAGCACAATCTCTAGGCTTAAATTAAGTTCTGATTTTTATCACACTTTACGATGAACTGTTAGCAAAGTTTTTAATACTGCATACAGTTTCCAAAATATCAGTTGATCAGGTCTGGTTTGGTTTCTGATGGTATGAGATGTTAGTATCAGGATACATTTGAAGTGGCTTCAAATTTTTCTACTTTCCAAAATGCGTCAAAAAATGATTGAAAAAAATGGATCCGAAAGGAAACACGGTATAGACTAGCATAGGAATTATTTATAATTCGTGTTTTGTTAATTGCTTATAAAGGATTAATGTAGAATACTTCTTGAATGCTACAAAAAGAGAAATAAAAAAACAAAAATACTCGACATTTTAATTTACATGGATAGTTTAGGAGTTATATATATATATATATATATATATATATATATATATATATATATATATATATATATATATATATATATATATATATATATATATATATATATATATATATATATATATATATATATATATATATATATATATATATATATATATATATATATATATATATATATATATATATATATGTATTAACAGAGGTTATGTTGATAAATAACTTAATTGTTAAAAACAAATAATAATTATGAACCCTAATAATTTATTTAATCACTGCAATATTCGTTCTTTTTACAACTTTTAAATAAGTCCGTCATGACTTTTATCTGATGAGTCTTAACTGTAATTTAAAATATATTAAAAAAATAAACCCTAACCATTAGATTTATACGCTATAATTGATAACTGTGATTAGCCTCTACATAAGGACTTGGAAATAGTTCATATAACATGATTTTGCTATTAAAATTTACATATTTACAATTTTTTTTTATATGATAACAATTCAATATTTACAAAGGTTTTTCAAAATATCCTTATAACTGCATATATTTTCTCAACAACATTTGTTACCACTATACAACTTTTCTGTATACAACTAAATAAATGTTCTCATCTTTGGCTTACAACTTTGGTTCTACTTCGAACCAGATTGTGTCTTTAACAGTCGTTAGATTACTATAGACCTGTTCTTTTATTCAAACTTTTTATTTTTTTAGTTCTTTTTGAGTTTTTAGGTACTTGAGACACTTTTATAACGTTTTTGTCTGTAATCTCTCTTTTTCAGCTTTAATATCCTTTAGGGATAAGGCTCCATTTACAGCTTAGATCTGATAAGCTAAAAATTTAGCTATTCGTCTTTTTACCTGTTTTGGCACTATCAATTGACTCGTGCCTGCACCCTGAAGGTTTGCTTACCAGGGCTGCCTTCTGGTAGCACATTACAACGTTTCTAGGTTTTCTCTCATCGGCTACAGTTAAAAGGACTTAAAAATCTTAACAATGGAGCCAAACAGATCCAACATTGGATCTTATTTTGCTCTAAAGTGCGAATTAAGGTAAATCTTTCCTTGCAACATCCGAAGTCTTTATTATTATTACTACTACTACTACTACTACTAAATGCACTACCAAGCTATCTAATGCCAATAGAGCTGCACATGCTCCTCCTCCATCTTAATCTATTCAAAGCCTCCCAAGAAGTTCCCATTTCACCTAAATCTTTCTTTGTAACATCCTGTCACCCTATTTGAGGACAACCTGCTTTTCATTTGGCCATAGAAGGTTGGCTGACAAGTATAATTCTTACCAATCAGTCGTCCTTTATCTGTAGAACATATCCTAGCCATCTCAATCTTTGTCTCATTATAGCCCTAAGAAGGATTAAACCATATTTTTTGTATTTACAATAACAATTATGGTGACACCAATGCTTAGTGCAATAATGTAAATTCATTCTTATAGTAAACTTGGGATGGTATCAAAGTTGTAGAGTAGCCTGTATATTTTCAACATGTCACCAAACTTATGTTTGCATATGGAATGTGACATTTTCAGCTAGACGGGTATGTTCATCTTGATTACCCTTTGTTTGTTTTGATCTTTGTTGCTAGATTCATTCATCAATTGCTTGATCCGACTTGCTGATAGGACTTTACATTTTCCCAATTTTAAATTGAATCAAATCCTTCCCTCTAACAGTATTGAAATCTACAGCTGAATGTTCTTTTTCTTGAGTTTGGTTAGATTCTGCTTCTGTTGTCTGTACATATAGGCTGGATTTATGATGATCATAAGCCAGCACTCCCAAGACCTGTTCAGTTTGCTGCATATGAATTACTATTTTGATATGTTTTATGATCCCAGGAAGTACTGAAACTCAAGGTTGGTTTTTCCATAGTGAATAATGTTGAACTTTTGAATATGTATAGATACATATTGAGACTGATGAGAGGGTTGAAGCAAACTGGACTCACGGGGCAAACTACCGATGAGAGGGTTGAAGAAAACTGGGTCCAAGAAGAAAACTACGGATGAGAGGGTTGAAGCAAACTGGGTCCAAGGAGAAAACTACCGATGAGAGGGTTGAAGCGAACTGGATTCAAGGAGCAAACTACCGATTAGAGTGTTGAAGCAAACTGGGTTCAAGGAGCAAACTACCGATGAGAGGGTTGAAGCAAACTGGGTCCAAGGAGCAAACTACCGATGAGAGGGTTGAAGCAAAGTGGGTTCAAGAAGCAAACTACCGATCTCCTACCGGAATTGGCTTAAAATGGGATCAGCAACTGTTGAAAATACTAAAATGTTTTTGTACAGAATTAAAGTCAGTTTCTCGCAACTGCGCTTTTGAAAGTCTAAAGCAAGCTAAGCCAAAGCCAGAAAAATTCCTGGATGACTTTTGAGCACGATAAACACATGGCAAAGCCATTATTTAGATTTACTTTACTAATTTTTCTAGATTTTCCTGAATAACTTCAGAAGCTGGGGGACTTTGTCTTTTCATGATTTAGTTTCTTTTGGGTTATCTGTTGGAACCTTCGGGTCTGTTTATTTTTTAAGATAAATGTCCTCTCTTTTCCTCTTTTTTTGGTTCTGTATTTATCCCCTTTCCTTTTTGCGGTAATCTTTAATTTTTTTAATATTCTTCCGTTTATTGCGTCATCAGTTATAACTATGTGTTATAACTGCGCAGTTTTCAGGTTGACTCACCTGATTAAAAGTTTACTTTGGGATAGCAAATTTTGGTCAAAATCTACGAGGATGAAAAAAGGGTAATGAAGTTGATTTAATTCATTTGATGTCACAACCGGTGAGGGCTTGGATTGGCTGGAAAGAGTTTATTTTCGGAAAAAATCCACCCGTAGCCCATGGGCGGCCTGGCTGTCTATCAGCCAAGGTTTTATAGTTATTTTTAGTTCTTGTACAGTGTTAAAAGACTGAAAACCCTAAAGAATCTTTTTTTTTGTATCTCTGACTTTTTAGATGAGCCTCGATAGAAACTGGAACCTACAGAGAGGCTTAGATAATATTAACTCGGTATAGGAAGAGAATTTTATGCTCAGCAGGAGATCTTTCCTTGAGGATGAGAGAGTAAATTGGGGGAGTTCGATCTGTATCTAAGGCCAATAGAGCTGCACATGCTCCTCCTCCATCTTAATCTATTCAAATCCTCCCAAGAAGTTCCCATTTCACCTAACTCTTTCTTTGTAACATCCTGCCACCCCATTTGAGGACAACCTGCTTTTCATTTGGCCAGAGAAGGTTGGCTGACAAGTATAATTCTTACCAATCAGTCGTCCTTTATCTGTAGAACATATCCTAGCCATCTCAATCTTTTTTTCATTATAGCCCAAAGAAAGATTAGACCATATTTTATGTATTTACAATAACAATTATAGTGACACCAATGCTTAGTGCAATAATGTAAATTCATTCTTATAGTAAACTTGGGATTATATCAAAGTTGTAGAGTAGCCTGTATATTATCAACATGTCACCAAACTTATGTTTGCATATGGAATGTGACATTTTCAGCTAGACGGGTATGTTCATCTTGATTACCCTTTGTTTGTTTTGATCTTTGTTGCTAGACTGATTCATCAATTGCTTGATCTGACTTGCTGATAGGACTTTACATTTTCCCAATTTTAAATTGAATCAAATCCTTCCCTCTAAGAGTATTGAAATCTACAGCTGAATATTCTTTTTTCTTAAGTTTGGTTAGACTCTGCTTCTGTTGTCTGTACATATGGGCTGGATTTATGATGATCATAAGCCAGCACTCCCAAGACCTGTTCAGTTTGCTGTATATGAATTACTATTTTGAGATGTTTTGTGATCCCAGGAAGTACTGAAACTCAAGGTTGGTTTTTCCATAGTGAATAATGTTGAACTTTTGAATATGTCTATATACATATTGAGACCGATGAGAGGGTTGAAGCAAACTGGGTTCACGGAGCAAACTACCGATGAGAGGGTTGAAGAAAACTGGGTCCAAGGAGAAAACTACCGATGAGAGGGTTAAAGCAAACTGGGTTCAAGGAGCAAACTACCGATGAGACGGTTGAAGCAAACTGGGTCCAAGGAGCAAACAACCGATGAGAGGGTTGCAGCTAAGTGGGTTCAAGAAGCAAACTAACGATCTCCTACCGGAAATGGCTTAAAATGGGATCAGCAACTGCTGAAAATACTAAAATGTTTTTGTACAGAATTAAAGTCAGTTTCTCGCAGCTGCGCTTTGGAAAGTCTAAAGCAAGCTAAGCCAAAGCTAGAAAAATTCCTGGATGACTTTTAAGCATGATAAACACATGGCAAAGCCATTACTTAGATTTACTTTAACAATTACTCCAGATTTCCCTGAACAAATTCAGACGCTGGGGAACTTTGTTTTTTCATGATTTAGTTTCATTTGGGTTATCTCTTGGAGCCTTTGGGTCTGTTTATTTTTAAGATAAATGTCCTCTCTTTTCCTCTTTTTTTTGGTTCTATATTTATCCCATTTTCTGTTTGTGGTAATCTTTAATTTTTTAATATTGGTCACGCCATTTTCTCCGGTTTATTGCGTCATCAGTTATAACTATGTGTTTTAACTGCGCAGTTTTACGGTTGACTCACCTGATTAAAAGTTTACTTTGGGATAGTAAATTTTGGTCAAAATCTACGAGGATGAGAAAAGGGTAATGAAGTTGATTTAATTCAGTTGATGTCGCTCAACAAAAGAGTATGTTTTCGGACAGAATCCACCCGCAGCCCATGGGCGGCCAGGCTGTCTATCAGCCAAGGTTTTATAGTTATTTTTAGTTCTTGTACAGAGTTAAAAGACTGAAATCCCTAAGAAATCTTTTTTTTGTATCTTTGACGCTTTTTGATTAGCCTCGATAGAGGCTGGAACCTACAGAGAGGCTGAGATAATATTAACTCGGTATAGGAAAAGAATCTTATACTCAGCAAGAGATCTTTCCTTGAGGATGAGAGAGTAAATTGGGGGAGTTCGATCTGTATGGTGCCTTGGGTCAAATAGTATGGTACTTTTATAACAAAGGGAAAGTATACTGGTCAGAGAACCCTGACGGTTGTATAAACTGCTAGAGACGGGACAAGCCGAAATTCGTGGCGCGTAGAAGTTACGCTGGCTTCTGGGGTAAGATAAGATAAGATAATATTTATTTTCCAACGGCTATCATAAGCTCTAATAGAGCCGAATTCGCTTCATTTGTCAAAAAGAAATTGACAAAGCAAAACGAAGAAATAAATAATACAACAAGAAAAGAGACAGCAGTCAATCATAAAATGTTCGATAAGAATCTAACAAATGGATAGAATAGAAACAGAAAAATAGAGGGAGAAGGGATAGGGGATAAAAGGAAATCACAATCAAGAAGAAAAATATTGCCGAAATCGTGTTCAAGGTCAAATACATAAAAAAAACACCTAAAACCAAGACAAATTAGTTGTCGAAACAAATATTTACAATTGAAGAAAGTAATACAAATAAACTAAAAACAAAATTAAAATTAAAAGTCAGAAGAGAAATTTAACATAAATAAGTATCAATAAAAGGAAAAATAAAAGTGAAAAAGATAAAGAGAAAAAAAATTACACTTGATTATTGTGAAAATACACAATAACTAAAATAAGGGACGGGGTAGTTAATTTTGGTACAGGGCATAGTTCATGGATTATTTAGGTGTGACAGAATAAAGGGCATAAAAGTTTTCCGGAACCTCTCAGTAACGTTATGGATAGGTGAATATGTTGTAATTGCCAATGAAGCTAAACGGGGGAGACGGGGTCTAATGGGGTCATGTAAATCAGGAAAGATGTTCTCAGTAAGAGGTTTGGATATTGCGGATTTAGCAAAACGCAAACAAATTTGTACTCTCCTTTCTTTTAACGTGGTAATACCTGCGGATTTAAGATTTTAATTTTGGGGGTCTACCGCCCCCCTCAACCCCCACTTTTTCCCTTGCAAAGAAATGCTTTGCAACACGAACGAAAACTTGAATTTTTTACCGTAAGAACATCCCATTGCATCTCTTTGACTAGAAACAGCACCGAGCCTGTTTGCTGGATTTCTTACAGGAGATTTTTCCCTAACCGATAACAAGCTATAATGTGATAAACTTAACGATTTTGAACAGAAAAAACAGGGAACAGAAGTAGGGCTCAGCATAAAAAAGCAGTTTAGGTTCAGGCAGGTTCAGGTTCATCTATTTTTTCATCATACATAATCACACTGAATACATAACTATACTTGGCAGAGAGACAAGTTTGTAGTTATAACTGTAACAGACTGAATTGTCATTGCCAAATTCTCTGAAGATTAAAAAAAAATGCCATTGAAACAGTTTCATTCATGTTGGTACGACTAACTGATTGCAGGCTACAAGACTCAAAAAACCTTAACAAAAGAGGCTGCAAAAGCGGGGGTGGGGGGGGCGGCGGCCCCCCAACTGTACCTCCTAATCCCTGCACGTTTTAAGGTTCGAACTTGTGACTCAGCCTCTTTAACTCTTTAAAAACGTAGTTGTTTTCAAATAATTCCTCAAGGAACCTTATTGGGACCACTTTTATTTCTAGTCATGATTAACGATATTGGTAGGGATTTTCCCCAGAGGTGGAAATACGTGGATGACTTGTCGATCCTTGAAGTATTTAACAGGAATACTAAAAGTGACCCCCTCGAAATCCTAACCCACATTTCGGATGAAGCTAAGAACCTAAATATGAAAGTAAATTCCACCAAATCAGATATAATGACGATAAATTTTTTGAAATCCACTTGTCTATGGAGTAGATTTATCCGTTGTCTTTTGATTCGGCCCTTTTCTCGCCAGCTGCATTGAAGTGTGGAGCAAGCCCACTCATCTGAATTTCTTTATGGCAACAGTATCAAAATCCTTTTATTAGTGTGTGAGTGGAAAGTTTCTGCAGCAAAGGAACTCAATATTTTTGGGGCTAGGGCTCCCCAAGGAGATCAGCTATTTCTGCAGCTCCCTTGACATATTATTTTTTTTTCAAAAGCCTTGTAAAAAGGATGCTATTTTCCTTGGGAAAATATACCATATCGATACCTGCTAGTTATCCCGACCCCACTCAAGTTCCTAATCTGAGTAAAACCGGTTGGAAGCGTGCAGTATGAGATCTGAAAGACTGACAGCTCCTCTCATTTATGGATATAATAGTTTATTTAATATAGTTATAGGTACTTGTTAATTATACCAACCTCACTAAGTTCCTGATATGAGTAAAACCAGTTTCTTCTGTCTGCATTCGGAGATAATTAGCTTAGTCTAAGTGAGATAAACTACTGTACAGGTGTATTTTAAAACACACCTGTACAGTGTGTTAAATATTTATTATGCAGAGTTGGTTAGATATTTAATATAATGTGTCCTGGGTGGCCTTCTTTCCAGAATTCTCTGTCAAATCTATTCTCGGACAAATTCTCGGACAAATCTATGCTGTCTACGTCATTTGTTTGATACATAGTGGACCAATTTTCAGTAGTAATCCAGGAGCCAAAATTGAAAAGTCATGAGTCAGTGAGAGGTCTGTAAGTGGTTTCAGTTATAGAAAACGACTGTATAACTTTAACCAGTGGAGATAGGAAAAGGCTAAAGTGGTAACTACCCACTAGAGGGGGCAGAATGGAGACTACTTGTGAAGGTACTGTTTTTACACTTTACTTTTTTATGTCACAGATGGGGTCAGGGGTTCTAGTGGAATTCTTGACGGAGGCTAAAGTTGGATATTGAGAACAAGGGACAGGGGGATCAAATCCATCTTTTTCAAATACAATTGCATTAATTTGCCAACTGTGGCCTGTAGGCGTGGCTGATAAAAAAAAATTGATGAACATTAAGTGGCTATATTTGGTTTTTGGAAAACAGGGAAGGAGTGATCTGATAGAGCTGAAATTTAGTAAATGAGCTTCCAGGCCCTGGAAAAACTTATCCTCTAAATTTTAGACCGATCGAAAAACTTTAAAGGGGAGCTTTGGTGGGAGGGTCGAAAATTCTGGCCTTTATAAAACCTTGTTTCCATCAACTTAGGAATGTACCAAATTTTGTGATTTGGTTGAAAATATTTGATAAAGGGTCAGCAATTTTGTCTGAAAAGGCTTTAATTAAGTCAACTGGGATGTCCAGGGGACAAATACTTGATTTTCTAAACTTTAGAATTTTAATTATAAAATCAGAGGGAGAAATAAAGGGAAAGGAAGTATTGGGAGGAATAGTTGGACTTGAGCCAGTGAAAGGGGGAAACTTTGCACGATGGAAGCAAGGTACAAGTTTAAATCATTGGCAGTCTTATTAGGGGGTTCAGGGAGTTGAAAATCAACCTCGGAAGGACTTTTTCCGAATATTTCTTAATTTTTTCTGTACCATTGCTTGGGCTTGATAGAACATAGATCTTTGACTTTACTATTAAAATAATTGGAGCCTTCTTTTCTTAATTTTTCCTTTAGGAACTTCCTTAGACTATTAGCCTTATTAATACGACCTGCTTTGAAAAATGTTTTTTTTTCTTATAAGTTTTTTAAAAGACTCAGTAACATAAGGCTTATCTGTAGAACACGTATTAAATTTTTTCTCAGGGAAGTGGGATTCATAATTACTCCTCAGTAAATTTTGGAGGGACAAAGCTATGCAGTCTACGTCATTTGTTTGATACACAGGGGACCAATTTTCAGTAGTAATCCAGGAGCCAAAATTGAAAAGTCCTGAGTCAGTGAGAGGTCTATAAGCGGTTTCAGTTATAGAAACCAACTGTTTAACTTTAGCCAGTGGAGATAGGAAAAGGCTAAAGTGGTAACTACCTCTAGAGGGGGCAGAATAGAGACGGGTTTTTAAAACTTCGAAAGTTTAGTGCAAATTAAATCAAGAGTAGTATTGCCTTTTGTAGTTTGGACATTAATGACCTGTTTTAAATTAAAAGTATTACATGTAGAATTAAATCTTATATTGTTTGTATCACCCATCAGGAAAATTCCTGCGTTTGGGTATTTTGATAGCATAAAGTCAGCCCTTGCATGTAATTTTTCCATAAAATTTATTTTGTCAGCGGATCTCTGATTAGGGGAGTAATAAATACAACACAGGACAATTAAATTGAAAGGACATGGCAAGACTTAAGGTCGAGCACACGCTCACATATTCTCATCAAAGGGAGCAAGACACGGACTAGAGATTTAACTTGGGTACAAGTCATTATGGAAAAAGAACAGAGCTCCGCCACCTTTCTTAACCAGAGGGTGGTTTTCTGGTCTGATTTTAACAAATTGAGAAAAAATGTTAATCTTTAACATGTGCAAATTTTAAGCTTGAACTTCAGTAATAGGAATTAGATCTAATTTATATATTTTAGAAAGGGTGTCTAATTCATTAAGTTTTTCAAAGTTAAGGCTTTCAGCGTTGCTCAACAAAAGTGTAGGGAAACGAAAGCGACTTGTGAAGGTACCGTTTTTACACTTTACTATTTTTTATATCACAGATGGGGTCAGAGGTTCTGGTGGAATTCTTGATGGGGGTTAAAGTTGGATAGTGAGAAAAAGGGACAGGGGGATCAAATCCATCTTTTTCAAATACAATTGCAGTTGATTGAGCAGGTACTAGCGAAGACTCTAAACAGAGGTAAGTAAGTAGCAGTTGAGTTTGGGGTCAACTGGAGGAATCAAGAGAGATGAGGTTTTTTTTGCTGGGTAATGGTACAAAGAATCCACGTGGAGTGGGTACGCACCGTGGTGGGGAGTGATAGATGGAAGGGTAAGAAGATGTTGGAAAGCAGCCGGCGGTGTGAGTGGATTTATCTTTGAAAAAGAAGGAAGGGGGTAAGCACGTGGATATTGAGACGGGGGACTCCTTTGGATAGATACTCAATTAGGAAGGACTGGATGGCTCGTGGGCTTTCTTGTGTGTGAGCGATGGTTTAATAAATATTTAGTAGAATTAGCAGAATTAAGTGCTATTGGAGGAGGAGGAGGGAGGGGGTCTAAGAGGCTCCTGAGATGTGTCATAGGAGGGGTGGTGTACTGAAAAGGGTTGCTTGATTCCCCAGGAAGGTGACCTTTGTTTGAACCCAAGGGTGTCCCCTCTTTTTTAGACCCCAAGAGGGTTTGTTTTGGATTTTCTGCTGTTTGCGTCGTCGAAGGTGGGCATTTTTTGATGAGCTTGGGTCAGTACGGTTAAAATGCGCTAGTCTACAATTTTCATCTAAGCATCTAAAACGAGGGCACATCTTTATATGATCAAGCACACATTCAATACTACTACATGACTTGGCAAGGAGACTATAACATGGATTTAGGAACCGGTAGTGAATACCAAATTTACATGCTCCTTCTTCGAAAAATTTACATACCCCTTTTGACTTGGGCTGTTCAGGGTAAGGTCAAACTGTATTTTTGTTTATCAGAGGCACTTTATTTTCATGAGCAAATTTGCAACTTGCAAATTTCCCCTCTTGCAAAAACCATTCCGAAAGAACCAACACTCTCTTTTATATGGTGGCTTGATTATTTTGTCGAAAATGATATGCAAGTCCTCTTCCTGTAACTTGTCAATCGGAATCACATTATTCTCATCACTTGCGGCTATGTTAGTGTTATTATTCATCCGCTTTAACTGACGTCACACTTTCAGCATTCGTTTTGCGTTGGTTATTTTGGGCGGCTGGATGGGTGCCAAGTTTGTGGCTGCTTGGGATTTGATCCAGCGGAAACTAGTTTTGAAACTTATTTATCTGCATCTTTAGTGAATCGATTGTTGTTTTTTTTTCGTCGACTCAGATTTATAACTTATGACGTTATTTTATAAACAATGAAATCATCTAAGATACAGACCTCACTTCATTTTCAAGCTTATCAATAAAAGAATGAAGGGTTGAAAGTTCATTCTCAATGGTAGAGCATTTATTTCTTAACGCTGAAAATTCTCATATATATTCTCCACAATCGACACGGGGAGTTTTCGGCTTAATGCTGAGCCTAAATATTGTCTTTGCGTGGGGATTGGAGGACCTGGGAGTAAATGTAGGCGTGTTTCAAAGGGGACTTGTAATCAAAGGGGAAGGGGAAAAATCACGGTTTAAGCAAATCTATTTCTCTAACTTTTCTCTTAAACCAAGACTAATCTTTGCACATTTGGGGTGCCACCATTGGCTGCATTTAGTGCATTCAACTTTCTCTCTGATTGTTGGGTTTCTACATTCAGGATAATAATATTTAGGCATTATTAAAAGGAAAATATTGATTCTGATGGACTGGAGGACCTGCCCTTCTCCTGCTTACCAATTAGAGTTACGTTAATTTCTTATTTAATCACTTTGCGTCTACACTCTTTAAATGCTCAAAATTAATAATATTTCTTAATCTCTTACTGCACTCAGTTTAACTTGTTGTGCAATCCAACTAGATTCAAAGTTCAATCCAGTTTATGTCCTTACGGAATTTCAAGAATCTAGTTTAAATTTACCAAAAGCCCACTGTTATTTATTTATTCCTAACTTAATCATTTGAATGATTTATTAATTAACTCCGGTCACTGAATTAATTCAAGAACATACTGGACTTCAAATTTAATAAATCCAATATAGATAGATGTTTTCACCTTGAGCTCTGATACATGAGCTCTGCATAGTTGTTAACAGGCCAAATGCCAGAGCCAGACTGGGTACCGCGAGATTACTCTGCGAATCTCACCTTCCCCCTCCAGTATTATTGATTTTTTAATCGTAAAGCAGATTTCTCCAAAAATTTCATTAAAGTAAGAAAAGAAAAGTCAAGTCGTTGGAGTATATATATAGTGTTTTAAGATAGGCACACCAAATTAATGTTTTTTTTTTTCTTAATAATTTAAAAAACTAAGCAAAAAATTGGTGAGACAAAATGTCATATTACAAAATTTTATCCACTGTTTTTACTCTTCTAAAGTTTATTTGATCACTTTTGGGCTCCTTGGCCTTTTTTATCAGATAAATGTACTTTTTGTAAACTTAATTTCATTTTTCTTTAATTACGATAGTTCAACCCTGGGCCTAGCTATTATTACGAGACGTCTGGAAAGAATTTGCTTATTAATCTAAGACTTAAAAATAAAGACGGGCAATAAATAACACAAGTTAAGTTAGTGAGGACAAATCCAAAAAGACATCCGCGCGGGAGGAAGACGCCCTGTATTTTTGCTTGATTTTATTTTTCAGTTCTTGATATGAGTTTGATATTAATAGTAAGTTTTGTACTTGTCTACTTTTGAGTCTAGAGAGAGATCGACAGGAAGTTGGTTTGGTATAGTAAAAGGTTTTTTAAGTGAGATATCTTTTCTATGGGAACAGAAGTCTTTCAAAAAGGATTTTTGGAGCTTCATGCATTTGGCCCTAGGCGCGGTGATTTGGGCCAAATAGCGTGGTACTTATATAGCGCGGGAAGCACAGTTGTCAGATCACTACTGGTTGTGATTCAGTGATTCAGTGATTAGACAAGTTGTGAAATTGGAGTGTTTGCCAGATAACGTCATAGCAGTGACAGTTTTTTCTTTTTAATACGGATAATTTGTTTTGGATAATTTGAATGCAGAAATTTGGGAGTTCAGAGTACGGTGGAAAAAACTGACAGGCTACCACGCTCCACCGGGTCCCCTTCAATAAGGGTGTCTGACTCTGCATTACGTGGACCTGTCCGCTAAAGATAAGTCTATTTTCGATTTATTGGATTTTTATTTTCATCATTATACAGTTTTAGAAGGGAGATCTAGCGGTAGCTCGGTTCAAGGGATATCCCCTCTGGCCAGTCCGGATTGTTAACATAACAAACCAAAAAATGTCTATGCCAAAAATGCATTGTTTTTTGCTACAGTTCCCATGACTTTCAGACTGTGGTGGAAGAAAATCTTCTTTCATATAGTGGAAATTATGCCAAAGCTTCGAAAAAAAACTGTCAAGGGCGTTAATCATGCTTTTTGTGAGTGTGAATATTCTCCGGATCTTTACTATCACTTTATAAAGAAGAAAACTGCGAAAGGCGCGGGTACCAATTTAACTGCTTTGAGCGAATCATCTGCAATCTGAAAGCAACTTACTTTAGCCTAAGATAAAGTTACAAAACTTAACTTTGGCCAAGTAAAAGAAATAGAAAAAAAAATTTCAGAAGAAAGTGGTTTCAGTGACAGGAGTAGCAGGCTCATCGCAACAAGCCACTCTGAACCCTGAACTTATTATCATGGAAATAAGTGATTCAATCACTTTAAAATACAACACAAAGTTCGAGAGAATAGAAAAAATGTTTTCATCTCTGGATAGCCAAATTCATTCATTAGAGCCTTGGGTGGCTACTATTGAGGAAAAGCCAGATGATTACGAACAGGAGCGTATACTTGATTCTTTAGTTTTTTTTGGAGTGAAGCAAGACCCCAGCAATGACCTGGGTACTACTGTTCTTGATATAGGGAAGAAAATGGGTGTACATGTCCAGAAAGATCAGTTGTTGTCTGTAAACCGTCTTAGACTTTTGAATGCTGCCCGGAATATCCAGACACCTGTGACAGTTGCGCCAGTTATTGTGAAATTTGCAACTAAAGATACGGCGTAAACTGTTTTCAGAACGAAATAAAAGCTGGCGAAATCAGGCGTATTTGTCACGGAATATTTTACAAAAATGAAAAAAGAATTTTTTGAAGGCGCAAGAGAAAGATGTGGTGTAAGAAACGTGGTGTGTGATCGTGGCCGTGATTACAAACGTGAGCAGGGTGATAGCCACCCAACACGAATCCGCTCACTTGTTGAGACCCTTTAGTGTCTTAGAAAAAATTGATTATTTATGTTTTATTGTTTGTTTTCATACTCTAGCCAGGTGTGTTTAAAAATAAGTTGTTTTTTTGTGTGTGTGTGTTTTTTTTTAAATATTTTTAGTATATTTAAGAATTGCGGTATTGGTATGATTGTTTTGATTTTAATTATTTATTTATATTGTTTGGTTTTTATTTATAGCTTTGTTTTTTTTTGTTTATTTTATTTTATGTGTGTTGCAGCACAGGTATGATACATAGTCTCCCTAAGTTATATGATTTTTTCTAGCTCAGGCTCTGGGGATTTTTACTCCCTTGATGGGTGTTTACTCCAATTAAAAAGAATCCCCTTAGATGTTTTGAGTATTATTAATAATCCTATTGGTTAAATTAAAAGAAATTCACTAAATACTTCCAAATCAATAAATATTAAGTATGTTTATTATTTAGGTTGGGTTACTAAATGACATGATCATTTTTTTGTCCTTCAACTCATTACTCAGGGTCTCTGTTCATCGATTGATCAGTTGAGGCAGAAAATTTTTAATGGGTGACCTGTTGTTATCAGATTATGTGAGACCTTTCCTAATTCTAGCAATCAAAGGCTTTTAGATATACCCAGTTACAAAATGGAGTGACTAAATCGCAGAAGGATGGCAAAGGGTGGACTAGTATTGTAGATTTCTGGCATTTTCCCTATACTATTTGAAGTGATCTGTCAAGGATTGACGAGGGAATATTTGAATCCCAGTTTATTTAAATCAAATTAAAAAATAAGGTTTTGATAATTGGTAATGTTTAGAAATCTCCCACTGGATCCGTCCCTTCTTTTCTTCAGGTCCTTGATGAGGTCTTGGAATTAATAGGCAGACGTCCATTTGAACTTGTAATAATGGGAGACTTTAACTTAAATCTAATTGACAAGGCTTCCTCTACTACGGTGGATTTTCTCTCAGATATGCTGACTGCTGGGGTTCTACCAACAACCTGTATTCTGACACGTGTAATTGAAACGTCAACGTTTTTAATTGATAACATTTTGTCGTCTCTTGATTTGGCTCAGACATCTGTTGTAGTAAGTGATATTTTAGACCATTTTCCTGTATTTTCCATTTTTATCCTTGAAAAAACATTGAATAGAGACACTCCATCATCTGCTTCGACTTATTTTAGGTTTGGTTGAATGAATTGATCCACCTTAGATCCCATTTAGCTGAGAAGACATGGAATATTTTTGATGAGAATTATGATTTTTGTTCAAAGTTTGACTCCTTTTATGAGTCAGTGAAGGAGTCTATTTTTGACGTATGTGCTCTGTCCTCCTCTACTTCAAGGTCAAAAAGATCTATTCCTCTTAACTCATGGATGACCCCTGGTCTTCTAAAGAGTTGAAGAAGAAAAAAAAATATTTGGAATGCTTTTAAGTCAGCAAAGCCATCTTTGAATGCTGCAAGTCTTCAGCAATTCAAGCTCTACAGGAATGTTTTCAATTCCGTATACCGGAAAGCTGAATTCCCTTATTATTCCAAAAAATTTTCAGATTCTGGGATAGATATTCAAAAAACTTGGCAAGTGATCAATTCCATCCTCAAACATTCTTCTCCGGCTCGTTCTATCCCTCCAAGTCTTGTAGTTGGTGAGGTGGTTGTTGAGGGTATTCCATCTGTTCAAGATGTATTTACATCATATTTTGCCAATTTTGGGAAAAACATTGTTTCTTCAGTCAGGTCTTCATATCCAGATTACAAATCTTATCTTAGTCCACCTTGTCTCAAATCGATGGTGTTAAATCCTGCTTCTGATGTTGAAGTAGCCAGGATTGTAAATTGCTTGAAGGGTTCTTCGTCGTCTGGCCCTGATTGTATTCCAACTATGGTAGTTTAGTTCATTCTTCCTTCAATTATTTCTTCATTGACAAAACTTTTAAATCTTTCTTTTGAAAATGGAAGTTTCCCCAATTCTCTTAACCGAGCTAGAGTAATTATTTTATGTAAAGGTGGACCAAGAAGTGATAAGGCCAATTATTATCCTACATCAAATTTTTGAAAAGACCCTGCTTTCCCCTCTACTTGCTTTTTTAGAGGCTAACAGATTTTTTTATTATTTTCAGTTTGGCTTCAGAGCTAAACATTCTACGGAGGATGCATGTGTAACTCTTTTAAATTTTCTCTACACCGCGTTTTACTCTTGTTTGATTCCTGCAGGTATATTCCTAGATATCTGTAAGACTTTTGACTCTTTAACTCATAAGATTCTACTGTATAAGCTATCATACAATGGTGTAAGAGGACAGACTCATGCTTGGTTTGATTCCTAATTGTCTGGTAAAACTATCATCTTAGATTTCCTTTCCCGCTTTTCGTCTGAAGTTGAGTTTGGTGTTCCTCAAGGGTCTGTTCTTGGACCGTTTCTGTTTTGGATTTATTTCAATGACCTTATAGTTTTGGTTAAAAAACAAAAACCTAGAGTTTGCTGTCACCTTTGTCATCCTGAATATTTCAATGCTAAAAAAACATCGTTTTCACAGGATGTGGACACTCTCGTTGCTTTCCCGGATGATAGTACCATTGGTACTGTAGTAGTAACTGAGTTTGATATTCTCCCCAAATTAGTTTACCTTTTTGAGAGAGTCGCTCTTTGGTTTGGTGCAGCTTGCCTAGCCCTAAATGTTGCTAAGTGAAGTTTTAAATTTTTTCCCTTATTTCTCTGGCGTGCCTTGAGTTAACTTATGTCCAGCTTTCAAGGGGCTCTCTCAGTAGACCTAAGGAACGATATGTCCTACTTCTCGGTATTCTTCTCGATGAAAACCTTTCATTCAAGCATCATATTGGACTAATTAATATTAAGATCTCAATGAGTCTTGGAATTTTGAGGAAGCTATAACACATTTTCCACGATCAGTTTTAAAAATTCTGTTCCATTGCTTAGTTCAGTCCTTCGTCTCTTATTGTCCTACAATATTGATGTCAACTTTTTCTTCTTTTTTGAAAAAAAAACTTTCTAATTTTTATGATAAGGCAAGAAGGCTTATACAGGAAACAAATTGTTCTACATCTAAACAAACTAGCCCATAACTTGATTTGCAGTCTCTCTACATTTTTTCGTGCGCGTCTTTCACTTTTCATCAAATTCATGGTGATGTTCCCACAGCCCTTTAAACTACTCATTCTTTCGTCACTGATAGGTCTTTGCATCATCTTCGCAATTCAAGGAATATTAATATTATATTTACTCCATCAGCGAAGTCTGACTTTAATCCATTAACTGCTTGTCATATTGCTTGGAATAGCCTACCTGAGTCAGCTCAATAATGTCACTCATTTGGTATTTTCAAAAGAATTTTAAGAAATGTTTTAATGTCTTTATTTTTTCATGTTTAAATATATATATTTTTAATTTTATTATTATTTTTTTTTTTTTGGGGGGGGGGGGGTGACACTAGCCTAGGATGGAAATGTTTGTTGTGAGGGGTACTGTGTTTTTCTAATATTTTTTGTGGCTTAGTTTCAAATATATATTTGGAATTTGGTTTAATTTATTGGATTGTCCTACATCTTTTTTTGTTTTGTTTTTTTTTGTGGGGGGGGGGGGGTCTCATAAAATCACTTTGTGTTTTGGTCTTTTAATTATTGTTTTTTTCTCTTCTTTGTTTTGTTCTTTGTGTGTGTTTGGACCGGGGGAATTTAGCTTCATTAGATCCATATACCACCACCTGTACGGGGGGAATTTTTGATCTTGCCACTTGTGCTGTCAAGGATTTAGGCTTAGCATTGCGCCACTAGTAAAGGAGGAAAGGGATGAGTATAATGAAGGGGTACAAAAAAAACACTATACCACTCCCCATGAGAGGAAATAGAATAGATTAAAAAATAAGTTAGAATTGTCTTGTGGGGTGATTAATTGGGCTGGAGAGCCATCAATCCAGGAGCGTAAACAAACTTCGTAGGGGTATCAGATTCCTCAGGAGCGTTTCCAATGGAGACAATTGAGCTAGTTATCTACTTTGCGGTGAGATACAGGCATATAAGTAAAACACCACAAATAGAAACGTAATGGGTTTATTGAAACTTACATTTCAGGTATACAACAATGAACGTATATGAGCAAAGCTTCTCTTCAATCGTGCTAACAGTCAGAATAATAACTTCATAATCGCTCATAGGTTAATAATCATATAATAATCAGAATGGTAATGACAACCATAGAGACGTGAAAAACATTTTTTATCACTATATTTTATTAGTCCTGATTTTGCGCCCTAACAGCTATTTCACGATTGGCCCAACTCCTGTGGATGACCTGCTACTTTGTCATTATGTTTAGAAACTAAAATCATTATGCTAACTGACTTTCCAATAATTTATTTTTGATATTTTGATGATCAGACATTCTCATTCCCATGATAACTTGAAACTTCCTGTGAAACTTTGTATAAGACATTGTCTCGTGATTTTTTTGCCAAGTATTTTCGCGAAATTCAAAACCGTCTTCTTTGATTAATACCGTAATTCGACCGGTAGCTTTTTCCACATTTCACATCTGTCGGTCTGTAAAACAAAACTTCTGGAATGCTGCGAAGTATTACAAAGTGCTCTTGAATTCATCAAGCTCTTTTGTGAATATAATCATGCGGTTTTTCTTCTGTTGATTAAGAATTTAGACTTAAGTTTGAAACGGGATTTAAGCTTAATTAGGGGGAGTTTAATTTAAATCAGAAGTATCCTTAGAAGGAAACAATTTTGTTTTTTATATTTTAAATATATCACTTATTACTCATGGTACATACTACCCTTCCCATTATTTAATGACGTCCCGTCATTAGGACTTGCTTGCCCTTGGGTTTTTGAAATATTCACGATTTATTTACTATTTGTCCTACGTAATTTTAATTGACATTGAATATTTTAAACTTTTATTTAAGCTTAATCAGGAGTGCTTAAAAAAATTTCTGTATTACTTTTCTTATTTTATTATATATCCTTTTCCAATGTTCCTCCACCGGACTAAGATTATCTATGGTTACAGCCTAGCTACTTTACTAAATATTTGTTTTTGTTTTTTTCTACATCTAACGCTCATAGCTTCTACACTTTCAACCTTTTAAACATTATCAAGGGGAAATGTTTTATGTGGTTGGGGCTATACAAACTACTATTTTAAGATATTTATAATGTAATATTAATCATATAATTTTAAATTTGCAAATCTCTATCTTTTGATATTTATGGGATTATTATGGTTTCTACCTACGTTAAATTATTGAAGTAATATTGCAATACTACGCATAACTCTATCTAAGCAATTAGCAATACATGTATATATGAACGATTTAAAACACAAATACTATGTCACCACTTTCACTGGTAAATTTCGAAATGCCTTCACTGTGTCTGTTCGTTATGTAATATTAAAGATAAGATATCGAAATTGTTAATTTATCAAAACTGTTAAAATGTCACACCTACTTCACCACCTTACGTGTCTCTTAGTGTACTCACACCTTCTGTTGTAAATTATGTTCCTTCACTCTTTTCGTCTAATGCAAAAAATTTAAAAACACTTACAATATAGTTTCTTCACAGAATAGTTCGAGCATGGCTGTGTTCATCTTGGACGAAGGGTTTTCATTAATTTGTCAAATGGGAAATATTACGTCCAGGCATAGGTGTGCGGACTTTTGATATCAGAGTTCATTCTCACCTGCTGTTTTTGGATAGTCCATAAGGTCCTTTATCGTTAAGGAGTTGAGCACTGAGATCGCGTTGGTAATAGATGGGTTGACTTTCTTCTTAGCATTTCATTCTTAAGTTATTTTAAAGCACATAGAGAATGTATTTCTCGTATAAAATTGTTCGTTCGTGCACTTAGAGATTAAGTTCCCTTATAAAATTGTTCGTGCATCGCTTGTATCTATTGGCTTTTGCGGTGATTCCTTGGTTAATCACAGGAGAATTGCTGTTTGGATTTGGAATGGGTCGACTTCCAACTTTAGTGACTCCTTCAACATATTGTCTTTAACTTGTGGGAGGACTATTGTCACTGAGGGGTTAGTCACTGGAGTTACTTTTGGCTTCTGTTATTCAGTGGTTGGTTTCCAGGACGATTTTTCAGAAATTATCTCGTAACATTTACGGGATTACAGAGATAAAAATTTTACGACCATTTGATAGAGGTGATAGAATGGATCCCGAAAAAATGTCGAAAGGAATTCAACGCGTTAATCTGTGACACTTGAATAATTCGGGTTCATCAAATAGCATAACTATATAGATATATGGTACATGGGTCCACGAGGATTATCAAGGGTGGTGTTTATGTACTTATATCTTGTGCTGGTCGATGGTGTTCTCAGGATTAATATGTTTATATAGTTCGATAATGCCCTGGATACTGAGATTTATTAGAAAGTGTCACCTGATACATAATATAGTTTGTGATCGAGGAAACAACGATCAAAGGGTAACCGTAATTTTCGTCCTAGCTTCGTTGCCTGGAATTTTTGGTGAGTACTCTTCGATGCTACTAGGCTGTATCTACACTGGACTACGTATTGTAGTAAATAAATTCCGATAGCTCATTCCAATTCCTGTACTAAAAATAACGAGGCAGAATCACACTTTCTTTAAAACGAGTAGTCACAATACTTAATAAGCAGTAAGATCGGGTATATTTTTGGTGAATTTTACGCTACAAGAAAATATTAAACAAATATACTAATATTATTACACATATATTAATTTTAACAAAACGACATTATTATCATGTTGGTTTCAAATACATAGAATTTCCATTGGGAAATCTAAAACATAGAAATTTTTTCTAAGTTGTTACAGAATCACGACGATATAAGAGATTAATTCCTTTAACTTTAAGTAAGGTCTCTTATTATGCTCCTTAGTATTTACTAATTCACACAATTTATTTTAATTTCCTTCAACACTTGTTTAATTCTGCATTAGATTTAAAATAACAATTTAAACATAAATTACGCTGAATCATTAAGTCTGAGGTCTCAGTTTACAACATATTTCATGCCTTCATTGTTCACGCACGTCTGTGCTGTTGAAGAAACACATGTTGCAGCGGCGTAACCGCACGGTTTTACGTAAACGACACTTACAATGAGGGAACTAGACATAGGAAGGATGAGTGGAGACCTTCTATACCCACTCGTTTTCTAATGTCTCCCCTTTTTCTTGGCTTAGACATTTTCATGGGGACCCGGGTTTAACTTCTGTATTTCAGCCGTTTCCCCGTGTTCTTCCTTTGGGTTTTGCCTTCTTAGTCTCAAAATTCTTCCATAATTAAAAGTCAGTAAGGTTCTCATAGTCAAGGAAATCGCGAATACGAAACATACGGTCAGTAGTATGTTCCACTAGAAATTGGTTGAGAATAATCCATATCTATTATCCACGTACGTTAATCTTTGGTCTTAATTTGTAAATAGGGGAATCTGGGAGTCTAATGCTTCTCTTATTTTTGTAAGCGGTAATTTTCCTTTATTCTTTTCTATTTTGGACCATATTGAGGTTTTCATTTCCTCACTTTCTATATTGGGAATAGTGTACGACAGGTTGATTGCCTTAAAATTGATTATTTTAGGACTTATTATATTTGTGCTCGTGGTTATTAACGGTGTTTGAACTGTTGACTCTTTAGTTATGAGTCCACATCTTTGTTTTATGGTTATTGTACCTACATCTTGTAATAGCTATTCGGTCCTGTAATTTGGATTGATTCTTTCTGTATTATTATAACAAGAAAAAGTTCCAACAGTTTTTTTTGGAACAGAAAATAACCAATGATTATTTCTAAGGTGTATGAATATTTCTCGTTTAGTACTTCCTATCAAAGCTTCACACAAATTAGGTATTTTTTCCTGTTGTGTGTCTTTCAAAAATATATCTAACACACAATATGCAGATTTGACGGTATAAATAGACAAAGTAAGCTGACATGCTAGGTTTTTGAATGATACGCACTCTTTTAAGTCTTGTGGATTAGCTAGGGCATATTTTCGTTTATCCTGATCAACAAGTAAATACTCTACTTCAGGTTTGATAGTCATAAATGAATTTGTCTTTTTTATATTAGTAGGGAAGGCCGAAATTTTGTACAAGTCGTATATGGATTGTTGGTTTATAAATTGAATTGTTAGTACTGCGAATAATTGTTCATTTATTTCCGTGATGTTGAATTTTAATTTTATATAATAAAGAATTAGATTTGATACTTCTGGATCTATGGGTAAATGTAAAACAAAAATTATGTGCCTTTTTGTTTCGTATAAAATAATTTTTAGGTTAGCAGGATCTACTAGGTCCTATGAGAAAGTTCTTCCCGCGAGGGAAAATAATGCAAATTCAAACCTACTAACATCAGTCGGCAGATTTAATAGTGAAATGGTAATTATATCGAGTGATACCATGGTAAGGCTCGCGTCTGTCACCATGCGATCCACTTCGTTCCTTAAATAATTCATTACTTTTACAGTCTTTGATATTTTCTTAGAAATTCTTTCGACTTTGTCTCTTTGGTAGTTTGGTATACTTGCTTGTATTTTCTGGACGTGCAACGATATGTTCATGGCATTAGTCAACTTTTTTACCTTTTCCCGCAGGATGTTTAAGTTTTCCTCCGTTGTTAAACCAAAAAGGCGGATGGCAAGTTCTCCAATGATGGGAATTAGGCTTGTAGACCTTCGGTACTTACTTCTACGAAAGAATACTTAAAAAATTCTCGTGTTGCTTTGTTTTAATTTTTGTATTTCCGTATTAAATAATTCAAATAAGGCTTGTAATCTTTGTCTGTATAATATTAAGAAGGCTGGATGAGTTGATACTTTCTGGGCGTTTTTCTCATTTAGATCAGGTAATGGTTCGATACCTTCTTTTGTCGGTTCGTCGGTAATGGTTAATCTAGCACAAGTACGTTTACCATCTATTGTCCAACATTTCTTATGTACTTTATTATCTTCTTCCTCTTTTTATAATTATTTTTCTTTTCTTCTGGCTTAAGCTCTTGTACTTTTATCGTTTGTATTTTGGTATGTCCTACCGGGATTCTTGCCCTTGCGCTTATAAGGAAGTTGCCAATAGAATGGGTATGCATAAACGTGTGCCCTTTTGACCAAGTCTATTTTGTGAATGTCGTGGGTTTTAGATAAGTTAATGTAGTTAAATTTCTAGGTTTCCCTTTACTAAGTGCAATCAATTCTGACACTGTGTTTGCCGTACTTTCCGATATCAAAGACTGTATTTCTTTGGTTGGGTCTCATATTTAGGTGTGGTTGTCGTAATGTCTTTTTTTTTTCCTTCTGTGAGATTTGCATATTCATAAGGCTGTTGGGTTTTTGAGAAATTATTCCTTGATTTGTCCAACGTGTCTAGGTTGGGACTTTGTATTCTATGGGATCTGTTTTTATTTTCATTTCTAACTTTAGACGAATCCTATTCAGTTCCTTTGTTTTCAGCATGACTCTGCCATAATTCTTTGAGAAAAGTCCATAGGCCTGGTAGTTCGCTTAGCATTGCGTAATTTCCATCATAAGGTTTTCCTGTCCTTTTAGTCAGTAATTTAGGGTTTTCTATTGATTTCATAGAAGTAAAGTCTCTCGACAAGTATTCAATATTATTCGCTGATTTTTTCTTTCTGTATTCCTTGGAGCTCGTTCCAAGTGCCATGTCAATTTCTGCCATTTTCTTATCAAAATCATCTATCACGAATTTTCATTTTAGCTTTGGGATAACCAGAATTAGGAACTTCTAATTATCTTTACTATGCATTATTTTCCTGGTTTGTAATCCTTTATCCAACCTTAGGAATTGAAATATCGATTCTTTGAGTTCATTCGGGTTTTTCTCTAGTCTTGTTAATTGTTGAAACAAGGTTTCGAAGGATTTGAGGTTCAATTTCATAAAGATTTTCCATGCATTATGGCTGGCTAGGAGCGAATTTTCATGCTTAAATATTACTCCATGTTTAATAATATCTTGGGCTGCTGCGTGAACAATGGGATTATGATGATATTCTTAAGCCTCATCTTTTTGTTTGTTTCTAAGATTAATTTATTATTAATTTTACCTATTTTTGCAAAATTCGTTTATTTACTTTTTTTTCAAAATAGTTTGGGCGTTTTAACTTTTAACTTGGGCTATTTTGTTATAATAATTTATATTAATTTGATTTTCAACTTTTTTATGGCATTGATCAAACAAAGCTGATTTATAAGCGTGAAACAGAATTTCTGTTTATGAACAATATTTTAGGATTAGAATGGTTATGGAAATCCTAGCTTTACTTAGGTTGTGGTATGCTTTTATGACTAGTTGAGATATACCTTAAATGCTTAGTTAATAATTACTATACAACATATTTTTATATTATATTTTTGAGTAAGCAACATATAAATAAATACGCATGCAACATATAATTACGTTGTTGACCTATCTTTATTATAAGCCATTTAATAAGATTATTTTTGTTATTGCAACTAGAATTATTAGAATTTACACTAAGACAAAATAATTCTTATATATGAGATTAATTTATTCCTTAGTTACATGTTCCTATTATTGATTACTAATAGGTAGTTATCTAGATATTCGGTGAATGCTAGGTAGTTATCAATCTCGTATGATTATTACTCTTCTAAGCATTGAGGTAAATGTATGGGTTAACTTTGCGTAGAGTATACGCTATTTCATTAATATTGATTCACTTGATCCACTATTATTATTATTTTTTGAGAAGGAAAAATTTCTAAAACAGAAGTTATGGTGTCTTTAGTGAATTTATATTTTAAGACATTATTTTGACAATTCTATCTGTATACACGATTCTCTCTATATTCATCTGCATTCAATTTTAACATTGACGTATTTTTCAGTAGTACATTGCGTGTTTCAAACAACGCTAGCATGGTATTAAGGCGATGAACATCCCATGATGACATATTTGTGCTTAGGAGCTTCAATTCGAATACTACGTTATTTTCATTACTCTTATCTGTGTCTATGTGCATCAAATAGACCAATAGATCGTTCGGAAGGTTTAGGTTTTTTTAGCCTATTCGATATATCTTTCTTTTGCATATTTTCACAAATTATTTTGCGTCATCGTTCAGCTAAGGAAAGAGTATTATTTATGACCTTTAATACTCTAAAAATTAATTGTATGTGCAACGCATTACAAAATTTTTTATTCACGTACAATAATGTCAAAACCAGGGATTAGTTTGGATCCAAAATTTTCATTTATGCCATCAAAGTTCCAGCAATTTTTATACAAACTTTCAAGAAAATTTCCTCCATTTAGTAGGCTATACCCTCGATCTACTAATAGTGTAAGGAATCTAAGTGGCCAAATTGTAGTGGATCCATTCTCATCTTTAGTTTCCCATAGATTTTCTACGATAAATTTGGCAATTAGGGGATATTTGGACATTGGAATTTTGTGTAAGAGTTTTTTGAATGTCATGGTAGCCGCTAGTCTAGTTCTTTCTTTTGTTGTTAGCATTACCCGTGTAATGAAGTTATAATACACTAAACTTGCTATTATTCTTAAGATTAATCTATCTTCAAGGGGACTTCTAGGTGATTTTAGGAGGAAATGTAACGTGAAGAAATTTAGTTCTTCTACTACTTTTACTAACACATATTCACTCAATGATTTATTTATGTTATTCATACTGGGACATTTTTTATGCGCAAGAAAACACTGTGGAGACATATAACGTAATGTTTCTGATGTTAATTCTGGTTTTTTAACTGTGGACAACTAGGAAATTTCTTCATGTTGTTTTCTTGTTAATAAATTAATTGTCTACCTAGTGGGTTTAGTAACATTCCATTCGGGTTATCTCTTTCCAATTTTTCACTGCGCCAATAATGACGATACATAAGAGGGCGTTAAGGTGAGTGTATCTGGAAATTCGTGATTTTAATTTTAACTAATGATACATTTGTAGAACTAATGGCGACTCGTTATTGTCGAGGGTTCTAAAGAAAAAACGGATCTTGAGTAGTTTTGGACTTTAGAATTTTCACCGAATTTTCTCGTAATTATTTTTATAGGCGTCTCTTTTTATTTGGTGTGTTTTCATACGTTTCAGAAATAATTTACTACCTTGGGATTTGTATTCTTCAGATTCAGGGTCGAATAAAAATTGTTTATAAGATTGAATTTCTGATAAAGGATGATGAATGCCTTCATATTTGACACATCGAGGATTTTTCTCTAGATTATAGCAAATTTTGGGAGCACTGCATTTATCGAGGAGTAAAAGATCCGTTTGATTGGGTCCCTTAGAGCAGAAATATTTGATATTGAAATTCTTTTGTAGGCGTCTTATTAATAATTGTAAACAACCAAGTTGTTTCGCGCTTCTTTTCCTATATTTTGTTTTGACTTCCCCTCTAGCCGGACGATATTTAGGGGTATTTGCGAGCGCTAATCCATATTTATAAGTATGGGGTGCATACCCTTTTAGATTGTAGGTTAAACCTCATTCTTTCGCATATGTCTGATTTCCTTGTTCATCAACCACCAACATAGCTGCCGAATATATAATGTTTTCCTTCGCGTTCATTATTGTAATAAATTCAGTATCAGTTATCGCCTTTCGAATAGGCTTTGATTCCGTTGCCATGATCTGAAAATGATCAGTTTATAATTGCGCTCTTTTATGCTGGTAATTCATCACTTTATTTTTTTTTGATAATCTCATACAATACGGAAAGTGGAAATGGGTCTCAAGGTTCGATTTATAGAAATAAAATTTGATTTTCATAGAGGAGTTTAGGAACTGTCTTACCGACAAACTGAAAAAAACACAGTTTGTAGGCAAGACAGAACACAAACTTCCCATGATATAGAATCAGTCATTTAATTTCAATAATTGGGTTTAGTTTGGGTTGTTCAATTGATTAGTTCAAAGAAGGACGGTACAGTCCAGAGAAAAATGATAAAAGTAGGCTTAATATCTAGTCTTGCAGTTAATGTTTTAGCAGGAGGTGATTTTGGGGATATTAGAAATATCACATTCTTAAAAGCAACTTCTTTAACAGTGGAAAAATTACAAAACTACACTAAGACCAAAAACATGCTATTTGCTATGCAGGGAGATGAACTGTCCCATAAAACAAAAGCCACCCTGTCGAAAAAACGAAATGCTGGACACTCCAGTTCGAAATGTAGATAATCTGGAAAAATAGGATGCGGAAGCAGTTAATCCACATATTATTGAAAATAAGACGCGCGAAAGTGACTTTTGGGAAAATATTCAGAAAATTGAAAACTTCAGAACATTTTTACCGAAAATGAGATGCTAACAAGGATATGCCTAAATGAAGCACTGATTGTACCAGGAAAAAATTAGACGAAATTTATTGTACGCTCTTTTCCTCGTAAAGTGAGAGAAATTTTAGTACAATATGAAAAACCAAATGTTGGAATTTAATTCCCATTTGATCATGATTGATTTAATATTACGACAAAAGTGTAGAAAATAAAAAAGAGAAAAGAAATTTTAAACGGATGTACAATAAAGAAAGTCAGTCGAAGATGATGGATAGTGGAGTCTAATTAGGATTTAATGATGATTTATTTTGCGTGATTGACGAAGTTGAGAAAAGTAGAAATGAAAAGATAAATACAAACAAGAGACAAAATTTGCGGATTCAGCCTGCAGTGGTGAAATTTTTCTTTTTCACTAAATTCGAGTTTATTCTTCAACCAAAAATAACAAAATACAGAAGCCAAGCTTGTAAAGGATATCACTACCCCAACTAGGCCTACGAAAAACCCTATTAAATAAAAATCACTAATAAGTGACTATACCACCCCTACTTATATTCAACTCATCAATTCTCAATATTCAACAGGTTTAACCCTGTCCTTCTCAATTGATCAACCAAACACATAAATCCAAATAAAAATTTAATTTTACAAATTAAAGTCAAAAGAGACTGGAGAACTGACTCATTCACCCTCATATACCCTATAACAATGTTCTTTTAACAGACTTCTAAATTCGGAAACATCCATCACCTTCTTGATCTCATCTGGCAGACTAGCCCAAGCACGAGGGTAAACATGGCAGATAAAAACATTACCAAGATGTCACAGGCTAAGGAGGTCTAAATTCATTCGTACGTCTTAATCTATAAGAACGTACACTAGAAACAGGCATAAAAAAATCTTGAAAGGAAAAAATTCAATCCGAAAGATGGAACAATATGTAGTTCAGCATACCTTGCTCTAACTGAGGAACGCTTATCATATCCAGTAAGTACTCTTACACCCTTATTCTGTAATACTCTAATCTACGATAGATGACCCACAAACGTTGAAGACCAAACCAAAATACAATACATCAAATACAGATTAGCCCATCAAATAAATGGGCTATGCCTAACTAACATAAATGAAATAAATAATAGGAGGACAGAGATTTCCAAGACCCTTTGAGAATAAAACAAGATGATCATAAAACAGAGTTGAACAACCTACAATGGGTTGAAGAAAAGTTGGGAGATGTTAAATGTCGGTCTGGATTGGAAAAGCTTAGGAAGGAACCTGAGATTTGTCCTATCAACTCGAAGGAAAATTTAATCTCTTTTTTGGGGGGTGGGGGGGGGGGGGTGGAGGAGCCCTTTTGGGGAGCCATGAATGATAGATGGTTCGCTTAAAGGGCAGCTGGTTGGCCAGTTGTGGGCCTGTTACCAAAATTTCACCTCTCTGATCTGGAGGCCTTTGGAGACACCCTCTCCCAGTCACTTCAAAGATTACCCAAACCTTTGTCCAGTAACCCTGCTCAGGGTTTTAACTCTCCATGGGAATTAACGACAATTTCCAGCAATCTGGATTCCTTGAGTTATGTATTCAAAGTTAATCTTCAGTTGGTTTCGTTGAGTATTCTTCTCTTGACCATCCTAGGGAAGGGGACCCAGAAAAAACTTATGAATGGTTCGTTGAGATTCCTATCATATTTCTCTGTACCCCTATCGTTATCATAGGCCTTTGTATTTTGACCTTAGATTGTTTGAAATTATGTCAGAGGGCAATTTGATTGAGATCGGGTGTTGTTTCCACAGATGGAAATTAAGAGGCTAGTTCAGCTAATTTTTCATGATGACTGGCATCATCGAGTGTGCCAGAACCCAATTCTACGGTCTGTAGACTCGTGAGGGTGAGAATTTTTTTTTAAATCTTGCTAAGCACGATTATTTTCTGATTATCTGGTGGACTTCAATTTTTAAAACATAATGTGGACGCCCGTACAATGTAGACCATGGTGACTTTGAAGTAGAGACGTGTGGTTTGCAAAAGATTCGAAGCCAAGCGGTGGAAGCAGTAGCACCGACGCTGGGGAAGAAAGAAGACACATGAATTTGGTAAAGTTGAAGTTCAGGATTTATGTTTGCGAGCCTTGATCTGTGCGGCACATGGATGGTTTTTTATCTTACGGCGGGAGTTGTTGGAGCTTCCCGCCCCTTTCTTTCTATTTTCAGATAAATGATAGGCTTGTTTTTCTTAACTACATTTTTTTGAAATTGCCTATAATGTAATTTTCCAATTGTAAGTTAAACTCTTGTCTTCAAGACAAACATTTTGCAAGAGAAAATAAGTTGACTGGATTATAATTTTTGTATGAGTCATCACATTGGCTCTCTAGTTCTCAAGCCATTGATTTTTAAAACATGCGTAGGGTAAATTCAATTGAGGGACTTGATACATTAGATTGGCTCACGCCACACTGTTTTTTAACATATGTTTTTTAAACTGAAAGTAAGGAGCGACATTAAAACTTAATACGAACAGAAATTATTCCGTATATGAAAGGGACTGTCCCCTCCTCAACGCATCGCTCTTTATGCTAAAGTTTGACTCTGTATCACAACTTTATTTTTTAAAACAATAAAAAACTTTAGCGTAAAGAGCGAGGCGTTGAGGAGGAGACAGCCCCTTTAATATACGGAATAATTTCTGTTCGTTTTAAGTTTTAATGTCGCTCCTTACTTTCAGTTTAAAAAACTTGTTTTTTTTATTTAATATGTATATTAAACTGACAATGCACATTCATGTGTATTATTCAGTAAAGTGCAAATTTTGTTCTTGCCTTCAGTTGGCATAGGGGTTTTGCACCCAACGTATGTTAATTTCTGCTCGTTTTGAGTTTGACTCGGTTATTTATTGTAATTTCTGTTCGTTTTGGGTTTCATTTATTTATCAATGACGATTTGTGGTAGTTTCACGCTTGGTAGATTATTTGATTTTATTTTTGCTCATTTTTTGTTAAATGGAGTACTTTACTTTTCTTAGAAAAACTTGTTTTGTGTAAATTTTTTTTGAAATTAATTTCTGTTCGTTTTATATGGACATAGTCTTTTCAAGGAAAAAGAAAATAATACTTTAAATCTTTTCGTTTTTTAAAACGTGATAGTTTGGCCTGCTATTTGTATGCTGGAAAAAAAATTTCAGCAGTTTTTAACATACACCTTTTTAAAAATCTTGACACAAATATAACTGTTAAATTTAGTTTCATACCTCCTGTAGCTGACTGAAATGGAAAACTTGATACCATTCGCAAAAAAAATCTATTTACTTTCTTTGATAGCTTGGATACCCTTACACCATTTTTGATTGGGTTTAATTTTAAGAGCTGAAGTAACCCCGAAAGTTTGAACATAAGACCTTCAGTCGTTCTTGGAATATTGCTGAGATGCTTTATTGGGAATTCGCATTATCAATGAGCATTTTGATTCAATCTTAAGGCAACATTTCGTTTTTAAACATAATGGGCAAATGGGAGGGTGGGCGTGGGAGGGTGGGAATGGAAGGGGGATCACGCTTGGTAGATTATTTGATTTTATTTTTGCTCATTTTTTGTTAAATGGAGTTCTTTACTTTTCTTAGAAAAACTTGTTTTGTGGAATTTTTTTTAATTAATTTCTGTTTGTTTTATATGGACCTAGTCTTTTCAAGGAAAAAGAAAATAATACTTTAACTCTTTTCGTTTTTGAAAACGTGATAGTTTGGCCTGCTATTTGTATACTGGAGAAAAATTTTCAGCAGTTTTTAACAACATAAACCCTTTTAAAAATCTTGACACAAATAGAACTGTTAAATTTAGTTTCATACCTCCTGTAGCTGACTGAAATGGAAAACTTGATACCATTCGCAAAAAAAATATGTTTACTTTCTTTGATAGCTTGGATACACTTACGCCATTTTGATTGGGTAAAATTTTAAAAGCAGAAGTAACCCCGAAAGTTTGAACATAAGACCCTCAG
Organism: Artemia sp. Qi Xiang Cuo; assembly: GCF_049724085.1. Lineage (NCBI taxonomy): Eukaryota > Metazoa > Arthropoda > Branchiopoda > Anostraca > Artemiidae > Artemia > Artemia sp. Qi Xiang Cuo. Next base: position 91,305 of record NW_028300613.1, read on the forward strand.
TTGTTCTTGGGATATTGCTGAGATGCTT